>NW_012101441.1:183520-223682 GCF_000951045.1 Mandrillus leucophaeus | reverse complement strand
AAAAAAAAAAGAATTAAATGTCCAATAAACAAGACAATTACTTTTGCACAAGAGGTATATTCCCTTGATGGTTCATTAATCTTGTATTCATTAACTTTCTATTATATGTTTGGAATTATTTTAGGAATTGAGGGGACAAAGATATAACAATAATCCTGTTCTGCCTCTACATTGTTACTGCCTTCACAGAGGTTACAGCCTGGGTGAAAGAGATGAAAGAGTTTATGAGCCCCTTGGGGGTGCTTATGGAAGGCTTCTCAGAGGAGGTGGCTATTGAACTCAGACTTGAAGAGTGATGAGGCTACGACCCATGAGAAGAGGATTTAGGTTTGTTCTAGCTAAGGTGTGGATAACGTTCAAAGGCAAACAGAAGAGAGGTGTTACAAGCAACTCAGTGGTTCTGTAGTGTGAAGTATGAAGGGGGAAGGGGTGGAGAAGAGAGCGCGTAAGTAGGCAGATGCCAGATCATGAAGAGTCTTGTATGTTATGCAAAGGGCTTGGTAGAAGTTTTGAAATTTAGAAGCTGAGTTCTCACAAGTTGAAGATTCTCTGTGTCTTTGTGTATGCACATATACACATCTGTATATAATCACGTATATGTTAACGTGCAGACTTGATGCTCAATACATTTTTGAAAGATTGACTGGGAACAAAAATAAGATGAAGTCCCAAAGCAGAGAGGAAAAATGAAAAAGAAAAAGTTAAGACTGGATTTGAAAGGAAAATAAAGTGCCTGATTCAGAGAAACAATACAGGGAGAAATGGGATCAGAAGAAGACTTTGATTAAATAGACACAATACAAACCAAAAGAGAAAAGATTGCAAAAGCAAATCATGAGAACTGGCTGTATATTTATCTTTTCCTGACATAGGGACAATAATGTGTGTGTGTGTGTATATGAATTAATATGTAGTTCATATTAGACTCATTTAGTTTTGCTTTTTGGAATTTGACATTAATGTAATACTTTTCTACAGGAAACAATAGACAAGGTCAATACTAAGTCTTTTCAAGCTGTTCATTTTCAAATATGTAGAGTTTTATGACTTTGTTTCAATGTAAAACTTGGCTCCAATTTATTTTAACACTTAGATTTAGTATGCCAGAAAATCACACTGTAGCTGAACAACATTAAACTGTCTGAACATGATGATTTATACCATCTGACCTAAAAGAGCAAACTAAAAACAAAAATTACAGCCAGTCAGGACAGATACACTTATGCAAGAGTAACTAACTTCCTTTCTTATCATTCTAAAAGCAATTATTTCTTGGTGGAAAATCTGCCATTTTCTCGCTTAGGGAAGGTTCCATAAATGTAGTGTATTACTTCAGCATCCCATTCCCTGGAAAACAAAGGAGCTTTTTGTTTTCTGAACCAAAACCTGTTTACCTCTCTTGTGAATCAAGTCCTAAAACAGCTATAATTGAGACAATGGGAAGAGCAGACACAAATGACCTTGTTTCACCAGACGTATATATTAAGCATTGGAAGACAGTATATAAAAAGGGTTTTTGTTGTTAAAAAAATTATATTGATTTTCTTTCCCATTATGGCCTTTGGAACAGAGACTGTCTTTTCTTAGTGTCTTTACATGGTCTTTCCTCTGTACCTGTACATTCCTATGTCCTAATTTCCTCTTCTTTTAAGTACATCAGTTATATTGAATCTTTACCTGCTGTCACTTCGACATTTCCTAAAGCTTCTGAGACAACTCTTACAGTTTGCTCTTAGTTTAATTTATGTCATTTGGGGTGGGCACTCACAAAAATGGGTAACTAGGTTTCCTTGGGTTTGGCTACCCAAAGCCATCCCATGTAAGTCTCCCTTTTTCATAAGTAAGTGATTTTAAAAATGTATATGTTTCTAAATTTGGAATGTAGGGAAAATCAGCGGAAGGAAAGAACAAGTAGGAGGAAGAGTCAGAGGGTTTAGTTGGTTGACAAAATTACATCATTCAAAGAAGTGGGACTATCAGCCATCCTCTCTGTGAGGCCATTTTTCTGATATCCTGACACTAAGATGTCTTTAAAAATTCTTAATTTTTTTTTTTAAAGAAAACCTTTCTTTATTTTCTTTTTCTTTCTTTATTTTATGTATTTATTTGTTTTGAAATTGAGTCTCACTTTGTTGTTCATGCTGGTTTCAAATTCCTGGCTTCAGTTACTGCCTTGGCCCTCCAAAATGTTGGGACTACAGGCATGAGCCACCACATCAGCCAAATTCTGCCTTTCTAATCATCATGCCCCTGGAAGTGACATGGACTTTCCTCCCGAGTTTTCAACAATGGTCTATTTCTAGAATTGGGTACTTGGATTTCTTTTCACTGATTGAACTTGGAGCTTCATGTCTCTGAGCCTTCAATTCTTTAATTGAAAAATGAGTTAAGAAAAGGGAAATGCCTCATATCTTTTCCAACTCTGTGAGTTTTTGTCTAATTAAAATCCTTAAAACTGAGATCTTCAGGTACTGAAAAAAGTTCTTGAGAGGAAACTTTATACTGCCCTACTTTCCTTTTTTCCTTATTTCCCTCCCTCCCTCCCTGCCTCCCTGCCTCCCTCCTTCTTTATTCTGCTTTAAATTTTATGCCACAAGTATTCATTTGCTAGGGCTGCTAAACAAAGTACTGCAGACTAACAGAAATTTATTTTCTTACTGTTATGGAGGCTAAAAGTCTAAGATCAAGGGGTTGGCAGAGTTTGTTTCTTCTGAGGCCTCTCTGCTTGGGTTGCAGATGGCTGTCTTTTCCTAGTGTCTTTACATGATCTTGAGAGGTGACAACGTGATAGCAGCCCTTGCTCTCGGTGCCTCCTCGGCCTTGGCGTCCACTCTGGTGGCACTTGAGGAGCCCTTCAGCCCGCCACTACACTGTGGGAGCCCCTCTCTGGGTTGGTGGAGGCCAGAGGCAGGGAGGTATGGAGGGAGAGGCGCAGGCAGGAACCAAGGCTGCACAAGGTACTCATGGGCCAGTGCGTGTTCTGGGTGGGCATGGGCTTGGTGGGACCTGTTCTCAATTGTCCAATGAGAAACAAGCTGCCCCCTTGTCCATGTGCACTATGCCAAGGCAATCACTGGAAGGTGCACTGCCCCAGAGGATGAAGACTCTCTGGGTCAGAAGCCCCCAACCAGATGATCCAACACCAGGACTGAGGGTGCCTGGGGCAAGTGCCAGCTCATGTCATCACCCTGACTGAGCCCCGGCTACATTTAACCATTGAGGGCCAGGAAACTGACTTCCTCCTGGACACTGGCATGGCCTTCTCAGTGTTAGTCTCCTGTCCTGGATGACTGTCCTCAAGGTCTGTTACCATCCAAGGAATCCTAGGATAGCCTGTAACCAGGTATTTCTCCCAGCTCCTCAGATGTAATTGGAAGACTTTGCTCTTTTCACATGCCTTTCTTGTTATGCCTGAAAGTCCCACACCCTTATTAGGGAGGGACATATTAACCAAAGCTAGAGCTATTATCTACATGAATATGGGAAACAAGTTACCCATTTGTTGTCCCCTACTTGAAGAGGGAATCAACCCTGAAGTCTGGGCATTGGAAGGACAATTTGGAAAGGTAAAAAATGCCCATCCAGTCCAAATCAAGATAAAAGACCCCACCACTTTTCCTTATCAAAGGCAATATACCTTAAGGTCTGAAGCTCATAAAGGATTACAGGATATTGTTAAACATTTAGAAGCTCAAGTCTTAGTAAGGAAATACAGCAGTCCCTGCAACACCCCAATTCTAGGAGTACAAAAACCGAATGGTCAGTGGAGACTAGTGCAAGATCTTAGACTCATCAATGAGGCAGTAATTCCTCTATATCCAGTTGTACCCATACCCTATACCCTGCTCTCTCAAATACCAGAGGAAGCAGAATGGTTCATGGTTCTAGACCTCAAGGATGCCTTCTTCTATATTCCCCTGCACTCTCACTCCCAGTTTCTCTTTGCCTTTGAGGATCCCACAGACCACACATCTCAACTTATGTGGACGGTCTTGCCCCAAGGGTTTAGGAATAACCCTCACCTGTTTGGTCAGGCACTGGTCCAAGATCTAGGCCACTTCTCAAGTCTAGGCACTCTGGTCCTCCAGTATGTGGGTGATTTACTTTTGGCTACCAGTTCAGAAGCCTTGTGCCAGCAGGATACTCTAGATCTCTTGAACTTTCTAGCTAATCAAGGGTACAAAGTACCTAGGTCGAAGGCCCAGCTTTGCCTACAGCAGTTCAAATATCTAGGCCTAATCTTAGCCAGAGGACCCAGGGCCCTCAGCAAGGAAGGAATACGTCCTATACTGGCTTGTCCTTGCCCTAAGACATTAAAACAGATGCGTGGGTTCCTTGGAATTACCGACTTTTGCCGACTATGGATCCCCGGATACAGCGAGATAGCCAGGCCCCTCTATACTCTAATCAAGAAAACCCAAAGGGCAAATATTCATCTAGTAGAATGGGAACCAGAGGCAGAAACAGCCTTCAAAACCTTAAAGCAGGCCCTTGTACAAGCTCCAGCTTTAAGCCTTCTGACAGGAAAAAACTTCTCTTTATACGTCACAGAGAGAGCAGGGATAGCTCTTGGAGTCGTTACTCAGTCTTGTGGGAGAACCCCACAACCAGTGGCATACCTAAGAAAGGAAATTGATGTAGTAGCAAAAGGCTGGCCTCACTGTTTATGGGTAGTTGTGGCAGTGGCCGTCTTAGTGTCAGGCTATCAAAATAATACAAGGAAAGGATCTCACTGTCTGGACTACTTATGATGTAAATGGCATACTAGGTGCCAAAGGAAGTTTATGGCTATCAGACAACCGCCTACTTAGATACCAGGTGCTATTCCTTGAGGGACCGGTGCTTCAAATACATATGTGCATGTCCCTCAACCCTGCCACTTTTCTCCCAGAGAATGGAGAACCAATCGAACATGACTGCCAACAAATTATAGTCCAGACTTATGCCACCTGAGATGATCTCTTAGAAGTCCCCTTAGCTAATCCTGACCTTAACCTATATACCAATGGAAGTTCATTTGTGGAGAATGGGATACAAAGGGCAGGTTATGCTATAGTTAGTGATGTAACCATACTTGAAAGTAAGCCCCTTCCCCCAGGGACCAGCACCCAGTTAGCAAAACTAGTGGCATTTACCTGAGCCATAGAACTGGGAAAGGGAAAAAGAATAAATGTGTATACAGATAGCAAGTATGCTTATCTAATCCTACATGCCCATGCTGCAATATGGAAAAGAAGGGAATTCCTAAACTTCGGGGCAACCCCCATTAAATGCCACAAGGAAATTATGGAGTTATTGCATGCAGTGCAAAAACTCAAGGAGATGGCAGTCTTACACTGCCAAAGCCATCAAAATGGGAAGGAGAGGGGAGAACAGCAGCATGAGCAGCTGGCAAAGGCAGCAGAAAGGAAAGAGACAGAAAGTCAGAGAAAGAGAGAGAGCGAGGAAGAAACAGAGATAAAAAGAAGGAGACAGAGAGGAAGAGCCAGAGAGACAAAAAGTCAAAGAAAGAAGGAAGGAAAGAAAGAGAAAGACAAAGGAGAAGTCGAACAGAAAGAAAGAGAGATGAAAGTAGTAAAGAAAAAACAGCATACCCTATTCCTTTAAAAGCCAGGGTAAATTTCTGTCTACCCAGACAGGGTTAGGAATTCCTACTGCCACAGGAACTTGAATAGCCAGTTTACTACTTCATTATTCTACTATCACATACTCTCAAAGGATTCCTCAGACAGTTTGCAAGAAATAACAGAATCTATCCTTACTCTACAATCCTAAATAGACACTTTAGCAGCAGTGACTCTCCAAAAACATTGAGGCCTAGACCTCCTCACTACTGAGAAAGGAGGACTGTGCACCTTCTTAGGGGAAGAGTATTGTTTTTACACTAACCAGTCAGGGATGGTATGAGATGCCACCAAGCATTTACAAGAAAAGGCTTCTGAAATCAGACAACACCTTTCAAATTCTTATACCAACCTCTGGAGTTGGGCAGCATGGTTTCTCCCTTTTCTAGGTCCCATGGCAGCCATCTTGCTGTTACTTGCCTTTGAAATCTGTATTTTTAAACTTCTTGTCAAATTGTTTCCCCTAGAATCGAGGCCATCAAGCTACAGATGGTCTTACAAATGGAACCCCAAATGAGTTCAATAACAACTTCTACTGAGGACACCTGGACTGACCTGCTGGCACTTTCCCTGGCCTAGAGAGCTCCCCTCTGGAGGCCACTACAACTGCAGGGCCCCTTCATTGCCCCTATCCAGCAGGAGGTAGCTAAAGTGGTCATTGGCCAAATTCCCGACAGCAGTTGGGGTGTCTTGTTTAGAAGGGGAATTGAGAGGTGACAACGTGCTAGCAGCTTTTCCTCTGGGCACCTCCTAGGTCTTGGCGTCCACTCTGGCAGTGCTTGAGGAGCCCTTCAGCCCACCACTGCACTGTGGGAGCCCCTCTCTGGGCTGGCCGAGGCGGGAGTCGGCTCCCTCTGCTTGTGGGGAGATGTGGAGGGAGAGGCGTGGGCGGGAACCCAGGCTGTACAAGGCGCTCCTGGGCCAGCACAAGTTCTGGGTGGGCATGGGCTTGGCGGGCCCCACACTCAGAGTGACCAGCCAGCACCGCTGGCTCCGGGCAATGAGGGGCTTAACACCTTGGCCAGCAGCTGCAGAGGGTGCGCCAGGTCCCCCAGCACTGCTGGCCCTCCCATGTCATGTTCCAATTCTCACCGGACCTCAGCCGCCTCCCTGACAGGCAGGACTCGGGACCTGCAGCCCACCATGCCTGATCCCCCTCCCCCACCATGAGCTCCCATGAGGCCCGAGCCTCCCCTGCTCTGGGTGCCTGGTTCCATCAACTGCCCAAGGGCTGAGAAGTGTGGGCACGTGGTGCGGGACTGGCAGGCAGCTCCCCCCCCACCCCCCCACCGCCCTGCCATGGTCCTGGTGTGGGATCCATTAGGCAAAGCCAGCTGGGCTCCTGAGTCAGGTGGGGATTTGGAGAACTTTAATGTCTGGCTAAAGGATTGTAAATGCACCAATAAACACTCTGTATCTAGCTCAAGGTTTGTAAATGCACCAATCAGTGCTCTGTGTCTAGCTAATGTAGTGGGGACTTGGAGAACTTTTGTGTCTAGCTAAAGGATTGTAAATGCACCAATCAGCACTCTGCGTCTAGCTCAGGGATTGTAAATACACCAATCAGCACTCTGTAAAATGGACCAATCAGCTCTCTGTAAAATGGACCAATCAGTTCTCTGTAAAATGGAACAATTAGTAGGATATGGGTTGGGTCAGATAAGGGAATAAAAGCAGGCTGCCCAAGCCAGCAGTGGCAATCTGCTCACAATAAATCTTGCTGCTGCTCACTCCTTGGGTCTGCACCACCTTTATAAGCGATAACACTCACCACGAAGGTCTGCAGCTTCACTCCTGAGGCCTGCAAGACCACAAACCCACCAGAAGGAAGAAACTCTGGACACATCTGAACATCTAAAGGAACAAACTCCAGGCACACCATCTTTAAGAACTGTAACACTCACCACAAGGGTCCACAGCTTCTTTCTTGAAGTCAGCGAGACCAAGAACCCACAAATTCTGGAGACAGTCTTAACTCTGCACACATACATGTCTGTGTCCTAATTTCCTCTTCTTTTAAGGACATCAGTTACATTGGATTAGAGGCCACCATAATTACCTTATTTAACTAAGAGTTAGGACTTCAACATATGAATTTGGGAGTGGGGACAGAATTCAGCCCACAAAACCACACATTGATTCTATACGTTTTCTCCTTTTTTGTATATAAACATGTCTTAGCTGAGTCTAATTTGAAGACTATGATTGAGTTGTGAACTCCTGAGAATTTACTTGAATATAATGTGCCTAGGAACTTTTGCAGATGTTGCTGACAAAGAAAGTGTTTGTGTACAGGAGTGTCTGAGAAGAAGAAAGGTGAATATGAAAGTAATAAAAGGGGAAAACATAAAAGTTTCCTTTACCCTATCTTGAATTCTGATCAAGTATTTTCGAACCCATAATAAGAGAGAGAGTTTCATGCTAAACTGTGTAAGGCTTTGTATTAGTTCGTTTTTAGGCTGCTGATAAAGACCTACCTGAGACTGGGCAATTTACAAAAGAAAGATGTTTATTGGACTTACAGTTCCACATGGCTGAGGAGGCCTCACAATCATGGTGGAAGGCGAAAGGCACATCTCACATGGTGGCAGGAGCTTGTGCAAGAAAACTCTCCCTTATAATAACTGTCAGATCTCATTAGATTTACTCACTATCATGAGACCAGAATGGGAAAGACCTTCCCCCATGATTCAACTACCTACCACCTGGCACCTCCCACTACACATGGGAATTCAAGATGAGATTTGGGCAGGGACACAGCCAAACCATATTCTGCCCTGGCCCCTCCCAAACGTCATGTTCTCACCTTTCAAATCCAATCATGCCTTCCCAACAGTCCCCCAAAGTCTTAACTCATTTCAGCATTAACTCAAAAGTCCACAGTCCAAAGTCTCATCTGAGACAAGGCAAGTCCCTTCTGCCTATGAGCCTGTAAAGTCAAAAGCAAGTTAGCTACTTCCTTTTAGATAAATTGTTAGATACAATGGCGGTACAGGCATTGGATAAATACAACAGTTCCAAATGGGAGAGATTGGCTAAAACAAAGGTGCTACAGGCCCCATGCAAGTTCAAAATCCAGCAGGGCATTCAAATCTTAAGGCTTCAAAATAATCTTCCTTGACTCCATATCACTTGTTCAAGTCACATTAATGCAAGAGATGGGTTCCCATGCTCTTGAGCAGCTCTGCCCCTGTGGCTCTGCAGGGCATAGCCCTCCTCCTGGCTGCTTTCATGGGTTGGCATTGAGTGTCTGTGGCTTTTCCAGGGGCATGGTGCAAGCTATTGGTGGATCTACTATTCCAGGGTCTAGAGGACAATAGCCCTCTTCTTACAGCTCCACTAGGTGGTGCCCCAGTGGGACTTTGTGTGGGGGCTCTGACCCCAAATTTCACTTCTGCACTGCCCTAGTAGAGGTTCTCCATGAGGGCCCCACCCCTGCAGCAAACTTTTGCCTGTGCATCCAGGCATTTCCACACATCCTCTGAAATCTAGATGGAGGTTCCCAAATCTCAGTTCTTGAGTTCTGTGCACCCACAGGCTCAACACCATGTGCAAGCTGCCAAGGCTTGGGACTTCCACCCTCTGAAGCAACAGCCTGAGGCTGGAGTGGCTTGGATGCAGGACACCAAGTCCCTAGACTGCGCACAGCATGGGGACACTGGGCCTCACCCATGAAAGCATTTTCTCCTAGGCCTCTGGGCCTGTGATGGGAGAGGCTACCATGAAGACCTCTGACATGCCCTGGAGCAATTTTCCCCATGGTGTTGGGGATTAACATTTGGCTCCTGGTTACTTATGCAAATTTCTTCAGCTGACTTGAATTTCTCCTCAGAAAATGGGTTTTTCTTTTCTATCACATTGTTAGGCTGCAAATTTTCATGCTCTGCTTTCCTTATAAAACTGAATGCCTTTAACAGTACCCAAGTCACCTCTTGAATGCTTTACTGCTTAGAAATTTCTTCTGCCAGATACCCTAAATCATCTCTCTCAAGTTAAAAGTTTCACAAATCTCTAGGGCAGGGGCAAAATGCTGCCAGTCTCTTTGCTAAAACATAACAAGAGTCACCTTTGCTCCAGTTCCCAACAAGTTTCTCATCTCCATCTGAGACCACCTCAGCCTGGACCTTATTGTCCATATCACTATAAGGCTTTTGGTCAAAGCCATTCAATAAGTCTCTAGAAAGTTTCAAACTTCCTCACATTTTCCTGTCTTCTTCTCAGCCCTCCAAACTGTTCCAACCTCTGCCTGTTACCCAGTTCCAAAGTTGCTTCCATATTTATGGTATCCTTTCAGCAATGCCCTACTCTATGGGTACGAATTTACTGTATTAGTCTGTTTTCATGCCGCTGATAAAGACATACCAAAGACTGGGCAATTTACAAAAGAAAGAGGTTTATTTGAGTTATAGTCCCTTGTGGCTGGGGAAGCGTCACAATCATGGTGGAAAGTGAAAGGCACATCTCACATGGCAGCAGATAAGAGAAGACAGGTTGTGCAGGAAAACTCCCCCTTATAATAACCATCAGGTCTCATGAGACTTACTCACTATCACAAGAATGTCATGGGAAAGACATGCTCCCATGATTCAGTTACCTCCCATCGGTTCCTCTCACCACATGTGGGAATTCAAGATGAGATTTGGGTGGGGACACAGCCAAACCATATCAGACATAGATAAATTTATCTTCTTTTGAAGGCAAGAAGACAAAAATGCAACATACTCTTGGGGGAATAGTGTTTCTTCTTCTTAACACTTCCCCACCCACAATCAGACTACTCTGACACAGATGATAAGACAGCTTTGTTTGGTAGACTAGGAGCTTAGTATAGCGTAGCCACTGTCTTAGTTCATTTTATGTCGCTATGAAGGAATACCTGAGATTGAGCAATTTATAAAGAAAGAAGGTTTATTTGGCTCACGTTTCTGATGTCTGGAAAAGCTCAGGATTAGTCATTTGGTGAGGGTCTCAGACTGTTTCCACTCATGGAAGAAGGGGAAGGGAAGTTGATTTGTGCAGAGATCACATAGGGATAGAGGAAGCAAGAGAGAGAGAGAGCAGAGGTGCATGCTCCAAAAGGATGTCATGGAAACTAATAAAGTAAGAACTCACACATTAACAGGAGGGAGGATGTCACCCAGACATTTATAAAATCTGTCCCCATGAACCAAATACCTCCTGTTAGGCCCTAACTCCAACACTGAGATCAAATTTCAACATGAGGTTGGGCAGTCACATATTCAAATGATAGCTGCCATCAATAGAAAATATTTGTGCAACATTGTGATTGATAGGGGAAGACAATTAAAGCAGAGGCAGTATCAAGGCTGCTGAATGGGAGACCACAGTGAAAAAAAAGGGAAACAACCTGAAACCTCAGGTGGCCTATTAAGGGATGGTGTTGAAGTCATTAATTAGAAAGTTCTGGAGTCTACTCAGAATTGTAAAGAGCTGGGTATTTATGTAAATGAAATATCATTTATATCTACCAACTGGTAAAGCTGTGGTCTCTTGGGTTGCATTTGTTAATAATCTTCTGTATAAATCACTTTTACTCCTTTTCCCCCCTCACAGTGAATATTAGGTGGAGAATCTGTCATCTTTGAATGCCATCATGGACCTACTAACAAGCCGGAATCACCTTTGAATAATTTAAGTTATGCATTTATTTAATGTGCTTTTTCCCCAGTCATTCACTACATGATAAGAAATTGACATCCTACTATGTGGTAGACTCTATGCTTCCTAGTTTTCAAAACTTACAGATATTTTTAATACTAGTAGTTTTCTCTAGAAAGGGAATAGATATTTACATATTTAAGAATTTTTATAACCTGTTTCTCAGTTAATTAGATCAAAGAAAAGGGTCTAAGTTTTTTCACTTCTAGAAACTCAAAATCAAAAGGTAAGAGACATAAATCAAAAAATATTTTTTAATATCTTAAATGTCAACTAAAAAGCTTAAGACACAGACTTCTGTGCTGGATTTCATGGCTAGTAATTACCTTATGATGTAACAGACACATTTTTAGCGCATATAAAAGTATTAAAACTTGGAGTCAGATAGTTCAGATAAAGAAGACTTGAGGGAAATAAATTCTACTCAATCATTGTGATAAACATTCTAGAATAACCTCAAATGACTGTGACGAAGAATGTCTTCCCTTCTATCTTCTTTAGTGGTAGGGTGCTATGGTTTAAATGGACATCCCCATCCAACACAGCATAAAACATGTGTTGGAAACCTAATCCTCAATGCAATAGTGTTGAGAAGTAGGACCTAGTCAGAGCTTATTAGACTATGAAGAATATGCCCTCATGAATGAATTAATGGTGCTATTACAACAGTAAGCTTGTTATCAAGGGAGTAGTTTCCTTATAAAGAGACATGTTTGGCCCTCTTATGTGCATGTGTCTCTCTCTCTCTTTGCCCACACACCATGCAATGATACTGTAAGTAAGCCCTTGCCATATGCTGGCTGCTTGATCTTGGACTTCCCAGCCTCTAGAAACAAGAGACAATAAATTTCTGTTCACTATAAATTACCCACACTATGGTATTCTGTTATAGCAGCAGAAAACCGACTAAGACATAGGGTTTTTAGTGCTTACCTGATACCAATAGAAAGTAAATGAAAGCAGCTAAGTTTGAAATACAGAGGTTGTGAGCTACAGTTTTTCATGTTACAAATGCATTATTGAGTAGTGTAACTGTAAAAATATGTTGTGGGAAGAGGTTTTATACAAAAGTCAATGTCTCTGCTGTTGTAGATATTATTGAAAGCCAAATTTTTTTAAACAATAAGAAAAAATACAGAGTCAATTCCTTTGCACCTATTTTTCAGTAATCTGAATATACAGTCAATTTGAAAAAAATTCAGAACCTTCTCAAGAAATGACATTTTTAAGAAAGTGAATGATTTCAGAAGTCAAAATCTGATGAGGTTGGGAGCTGTAAGAATTTCTCAAGCTTGAATACGAATCCATGGAATTAGGATGTTTTAAAATTTGGCAACTAATGTATGTTAGAATGAGTTATGGGTGCCAGACCCAACTAAGCGACTAGATATTAATGTTTGTTCTGAGCAGGATTCAGCACATTGGACAGGGAGACCAGTACTCTCTGGAAATAGTCAATTTCAAATTATGGAATAAGAGCTAGAAGTGTTGAAGCATTAGGATAAATTAAGAAATCATAGTCAGTGAAGAAAATTATTTCAGGTAAAAGAAGTTGCTGAGAATAATTATAATTTCACTGAGAACAGTATTTTTTGACCAGTATATACAGACACTTTCATTGTCTAGGAAATAATGGAGTACTACATGCACTAGATTTTTTTCTGGATGGAGTTTTTTTTTTTTTTTTTTTCTTCCCACATTCATTGTGCTGAGCATTATTAAGCTCTTTAATCTATGGTTTTATATCCTTTAATTATAGATGTTTTTCTTCTATTATTTCTTTGATAATTTACTTCCTTTTTGTTTGTTTGTTTTTCTTTAATGGAGTTTCACTCTGTCACCCAGGCTGGAGTGCAGTGGCACGATCTCAGCTCACTGCAACCTCCGCCTCCTGGGTTTAAGCTATTCTCCTGCCTCAGCCTCCCAAGTAGCTAGGACTACAGGTGTGCACCACCATGCCTGGCTAATTTTTGTATTTTTAGTAGAGACGGGGTTTCACCATGTTGGCTACAGTGGTCTCGATCTCCTGACCTCGTGATCCATCCACCTCAACCTCCCAAAGTGCTGGGATTACAGGCACGAGTGTTTCACTCAATTCCTACTAGTTGTATACTGATGTTCCCATTTTCATATCTGTTTTATTTCAATATTCCTTCTCTTTGCTTTTTAAGACTGTTTTCTGGGTCATCATCTTGATCTTATCTTTTAAATATTCTAGGAATTTTATTTAAAATTTCGGCTGTTTTACACCTAGGCATACAGAGTGATACAATGGACTTTGGAGACTCAGAAGGAGAAGGTTGGGAGTAAAGTGAGGGATAAAAAAACTGTGTACTGAATACAGTATACACTATTTGGTTGATGGGTGGACTAAAACCTCAGACTTAATCACTATTCAATTCATCCATGTAATCCATGTAACCAAAAACCACTTGTACCCCAAAAGCTATTGAAATAGAAACTATTTTTAAAAATAAAAACTCAGCTGTTTTAACTTCAATTTATATTTATTTTTATTTTTTTACTTTTTCTGTTTTTATCACATCTTTATTTCAAGGTTACAACACCTTCTTAATTAACTGAAAGCATTAAGTGTTAAGGTACTTAAATTTTTTTTCTCTACATTATCTCTGTTTCCTCCAAGTTCCTTTTATTAGATTTGTTGTACTTTGACCTTTCTCTTCTACAGTGGTGGATTTCCTTCAATATGTGTTAATCTTTGTCTTCTGCAAGAGTCAGGAACCAAAAAAGCTGATTGGAGTTCTGTGTGCATAGATATGGCATGCCAGTCAGTGAGCTTTCTTAAAAGCAATTGGATTAAAAAACTGGTATTTTGCTTTCAGGTGTTACAAATGTCAATACCTACATACCAATTTTATGTCTCCTCTAACCTTTCTCCTGGAGGCTCCTCACTGCTAATGTTCAGCTGGTGGGTTTGAGAAGAATTTAGGGTTTCACTAGTTACTGTGTAGACTTACACATAATATCTTCATTTTCAATCCATTGCCTCATGGCTGCCCTCCTGTGTGCTTGGTGCTTCAGCATCTGGAACCTTGCTGATGCCTCCAGAGTGTAGAAGGGAGGCCGCCACCTGATGCTGCATTAGGGTGGGCACCTGGGTCCTAACAACTCCACAAATGGGCTTTCAAATCTCTATTTTCAGCCACCTGCCTAACTTACACCTTTTGCAGTTCTTCATGCTCCTAATTGTTGAGCCTTTCTTGAAATCCTATGTGGTGAATTGGTTTACTTTTTATCAGTTATCTCCACTTTCTCCACCATACGCAGGTACTTGAATTTGATCTTTTCTTCTTTTTTTCCTGCTAAGATCTTCATGATTCCTCCATCTGTTTTCTTTCTTTAAATGTTATAATTTAGGATTGTAGATGTCTTTGTGTTTGATTAAGCATGGGGTTTATGTTGCTGTTTCTTTAACTCTTTGATTTTTTGTTGTAACTTTCAACAGAAAAGGGGGATGGAAAGATCTCTACTGCCCTGTCTCAGCATTGGAAATCTAATGCAATACTTTATAACTTTGAAGATAAAATAATACAAATATCTTGGGGCCAACTATATAAATTTAAAAGTGGGATATTTTAATGTAGCCAGTTCATTTTATTGGCAATATCCAGGCACGAGTCTTTATTTGCATCTGTGGCATTATACTTCTCTCTGTTCCTTGATTTTACATTAAAAATGAAAACATACTGAGTCTTAGTAACAGAACTTTCATATTTCACTTGTCATATCCCAAATGTGTCCTGTTCTTCAAAAACTTCTACTCTCCTCAAACTATGGATGTGCCGTCTCCTCATTCATCCTCAGCAGACAGTGTCACCTTGGACTTCTCACCCAGTAAAGGTCTCCACCTCTTCCAACTTCCGGCCACTATATCTTTGCTCTTTTCCTCCTCTTACTAGGGTGAAAGAGGGGTTTTTAATTTTTTTTTTTTTAACTAATGCCTCTGCCTAGACACTGGATTTCGTTCTTTTCTGTTTCCTCAGGGCTTCTGCTCTTTTTATTTATTATTTGCTCTTTTCCCTCTCTTCACTCTCTATTGCCCCCTACTTATCAACATTTTAACATGTTTCAAGTCTCCATCTTTAAGGAAAATCACATTTATGATTTTTACATTTCTCTCCAAGTACCAAGTCAATTTTCTTCTCACTTGCATAGACAAACTTCCTGACTTTTCCACAATCACTCTTTTTACTTCCTCATTTACTCCTCAACCTCTTGTAGTCTGGTTTCACACTTATCACTCTATAGAAACTATTCTCACTAAAATGAAAAAAGTTTAAAAAATGGTTTCACTGTAGCCAAATTCAATAGACATTCTTTAGTCCTATAGTCTTTAACTGTTCTTCAACATTTAGTGTTACTAATTAATCCTTTACTCCAGAAACACTTTCTTTGGTTCCAGTCAGGATGAGTTCGCTTATACCACAATAAAAAATCCTCTATATTTGTAGAAAATTGACCTTGGGCTCCAATATGATTTCTCTTCACTCCTAGTCATGGTTCATGAAACAGCTAGTATCTAGAACATGGCAAAATATTATGGCAAAGGAAGAGAGAAAGCATGGCAAGTCATACACTAGCCCTTTAGCCTCCATCAGAAAAAAATACATACCTCTTCTGTTTATATTCCATTGCCACAGCAAATCACGCCACACCACCTATCTCCAAGGGAACCCGGAAGTACAAATTTACCAAGTGCTTAGGAGAACTAAAACTAATTTGGGAAACACACTAAGGACAATCTACCACAAACTACCTTAATATGCAAATTGAGATGAGCAATATGAACCAAAATACACAATGTTTGGAAACGTTATTTTATCCATTTTACCAGCTGAATGAACCAATCAATGATAGCCACATACAATAGAAATAAATATGGCTAAAATGACCACCCAGATTGTACTGAAAACTAAATATGTAAGTCCATTCTGTTTTAGTAACTATCTTTGTCCACTTGTGCTGCTATAACGTAATACCTAAGACTGCATAATTTATAAATAATAAAAATTTATTTTGTCATAGTTCTAGAGGCTGGAAAGTCGAAAATCAAGGCACTGGCAGGATTAGTGTCTGGTGAAGGACCATTCCACAAAGATAGGGGCCTTCTAGATGTTTTCAATGGCAGACGGGAGGGAAAAGAAGAAACCAACTTCCTGAAGCCCTCTTATAGGGGTTGTAAACCCATCCATGAGAGCTCTGCTCTCATGACTTAACCACCCCTCAAAGACTCTGCCTCTTAATACTGTCACATTGCTCATTAAGTCTCAATATATGAATTTTGGGGGACACACTCAGACCATAGTAGTCTTCTTGGGCTGATATAAGAAAAATATCCTAAACTGGCTGGCTTAGGAATAAGAAACATGTATTTCTCACAGTTCTGGAGGCTGCAAATTTCAGGATTAAGACATCAGGATTAAGATTTTGTGTCTTGTGAGAGTCCATTTCTCAGAGATGCTGCCTTCGTGTTGCATCCCTACTTGGTGAAAGAGGCAAACAACCTCCCTTAGGCCTCTTTTATAACAGCACTAATCCCATTCATAAGGGCTCCCCCCTCATGACTAATTACGCCCAATGAGGCATAATAACATCACTTTGGGGGTTAAGTGAATTTTTTGGAGCACAAACATTTAAGTCAGAGCACATCCATTTATTCAATAAATGCTAAGCATTTACTCTATTTCCCATAAGTACTTTATACTTGGCATAGTGCTAAATGATGGAGATTAAACAAAACATAACGGAAGTAGGGAAAAATCATGTAAAATTTGTAATTTTTAATTCTGCTTCCTAGTCATCAGTGAATTTCTTTACATATGTAATAAGTGAATCTGAACATAATGTTTCCTACAAAATAGAAATCTGAATATTTGCAAATCTGAAATACCTATCAAGAAGAAAGTAGAACCCTTTTAGTTTAATTGCTTCATAGACTATACTAATCAATTAAGTATATTCTGGTCCTTAGAGATGGGTTATTAAGATCCCTCTTTGTTTTATTACCTAAATCAAAATCTTTCTTCAAATTAGCAATCTTACGAAAATTCTCCAACGTGGCAGTTGGCAATTTCCAAGGGAGTACAATTTTCATTTGGAAAGAACTCTCTGGTGAGGTCATTAACATTAATCTCTCAAAAAATATCACCAGGTAAACATTCACAAGAGAGGAGGTTTAGAATGACTACAATTATATCCAGTCATTGAATTCATATTTGGAATGACCACCTGAAGTTCTAAACTAATTTCAAGCAATGTGTAGGAGTCTGAAACTGGGAACACAAATGCTGAGCTGCCACTCCATTTCTACTTCTTGTACACACTTCCTCTTTTTCTGACAGACAGGAGCATGTGAACAAATGAGATAATAGCTGGAAACGTGAAGCCCTAGCCACCAAGAACAGAGAGCTCTCCAATTGTAAGAATTCTTCAAAGTACCTATTTTTTTAAAAATCACAAGATTTTTCAAGTTCTTCCTAGGAGCATGCTGAGATGCAAAGAAAGTTAGATGAAAGATAGTGACTGAGAGCAGTCAGTTACTTAGAAGTCTTGTTATGAAATATTTTTTAGGTGGGAAAACCATGCTAGTACTTCCCAAATCAGGCCAAATTTATTTTAGCTTATGCAGTTGTTTCCTACTGAGTCAGTGCACTATAGAAGGCAGAGACATCCAACACTTCTGTAATAGGTCAAAGAAAAGAATCTGTGACTGGAGGAGAGAGAGTGCATGAGGCTCACCACAGCATGTTAGGGCGGCCCCAAGAATCATTGCGCATGGAGATCTTACAGGGTGACTTTTTAATCTCAAGGGCAGGAAACATATGTATGAGTCAATGTACATAAATGCAAATTCATTTCAATAGGTCTGTATTTGGTTACTTTCTGAAGGTTCGTGATTATTTTAGCTGGATCTTTAAGACTACACATGCCCTTCAAATGTAGGGCATTTAAAAAAGTGAAATATTGACATCTATTAAATATAAAAAAGGCAAACCGAGTTAGGGCATACATATATGGTATAGGAAACTCCAATTGTCTTCAAGACATATGTGACTCTAATGTTAAACCAAGATGTATTCATTAGCATGCTCCCTAATCTCATATGCCTGAGATTCTTCTGAAGGCTTACATTGGGATTCTAAGTAAAAGTCTAGTTTGCTAGATGGACTGAGACTCTGGCTGAGTCCTCCTTCTAAGACAAGTCCATAATTTCACCCCATCCTTTATTCAGGAATATCTCTGGCTCTGTCGTTACACAGCTCTTTAGTAGACTATCACAGTTCACTTAAGAGAACCAGAGGAACACAGCAAATGTCCCACCTAGACCTGTTTCTTTGGTTATTCAATTTTGGTGGGGGGAAGTGCAAAGGCATAAACTCCTGTGAGGAGACCGGAGACTCCAAAGGCATGAGACTTGGTCCATGATAAGTAGAAGAAAATATCCATATTAGGAAAGGGAGAGAGCAAATCCAAGTTGAATATGACACCTTTGCCCCTTAAGACTTCCACATGTGGATATGCATGCTTGATCAAAATGAAGACATCCCTGGTTTCACGTGGCTTAACTTGGCACTTATGAGCACCATTTCACTTCTCAGTTTGGTTGTATCTCTGGCCAGGTTCCAATGGTCTCACAGTAGAAATTTCTGACATTAAATTTATGCCTGTAAAACACTTTAGAGATATTTGAAAAGTATTTTTATTCTAAGAAAAATATTCAACATGACAGAATACACTAACATATCTATTAATAACTTGAACTGAAACATACATACAATATAGTTGATACAGAATTTCAGCGAACACAGCCCCTACTGCAACGTTTGCACTCAACACCCCTTTGTGTTTACAGTATGGTATTTCTCACGTATACATTTAGAGTGGGCATTTGCAATGTAACTGGCCATGCATTTTGTCTACAAATAAAACATTTAAGTGAAGAGAATAGTATTGTCAATTCAAATTTAAAAATTTACAAAACTTCAATTCAGTAAACATAGTAAATTCCTTAAGAAGGTGTACAAGTGTAGTGATTGAGAAGACAGGCTGCTACTAGTAACTACTTTTGTGAGCTGGGGCAAGTTACTTCACCTTCTACCTCTCATTTCCTCCTTTGTAAAAGGTAATGTAACTCCTGGAGGTGTTGTGAGTATTAAGTGAGTTCGTATGTATGAGAACTGCTTACAACAAGGCCTGGCACATAGATAGGGCTCCATACATTTTGGTTGTTGCTGTTATTGGTCTATTGCAAGCACTGCCCTTGGTGTACCAGTGCAAACAAAGGTAAATGAGCAGTAGTCCTTACCTTCAAGATGCAGAAACCTGAAATATATACAAAGAGTTATAATTCAACTCAGGCTGCAAGAAGAGTTATAACAGAGACACAAAGTACAGTTAGTAGTACCCAGGGAGGGCAGGTTTACAACAAGGGGTACATTTGATATGGGTCTTAAGGAATGAGTAAGGTTTTGACAGGTAGAAGGGAAAATGAGAGAACGATAAAATATTTTGGACAGATGAAGCAGCAGATAAATTTATGAATGTAGGAGATACAAGGGACCACATGTATTCCAAATTAGCTACAATGTAGTATACGGTATCAATGCAACTAACACCCTTTTCTATGCCCAATGGCGGACTCCACAAATCTATTTCAACATTGTTTCCTGCTGAGTCTGATTTGCCTCAGAATCCTTAGTGTAGGGCTCAAGAAACAAATATTACTTCTTCACCAATTTGGCTTGGGTAATGAAATCTGTTTGCTACCTCAGGTATAGGATAGCTCCAAGGTGGTGGGAGGTGATAGGAGTAGCTAAAGTCAAAAAGTTAAAAAACAGTAATAATTACTATATATCCAGTGTTTATTATACACCCTCATATAGGTTATCTAATTTAATTCTCACCAAAAAATATGTAAGGTAGGCATTTTTCTTTCCGTTTTCAATATATAAAGAAACAGATTGTAGAAGTTAAGAACCATTTCTAATGGTTCCAATTGTGCCTGTAAAGCATGGTCCATTAGCTCGAAAATGTGGGAGTCAGAGTTTAAACTTAGGGCTTTTAACATCTAAAACCTGCATTCTTAATCACATTATGATACTAAATCTCATTTAAAACAACATGGAGGTAAACTGAAATCAGTCACAAACCAGGTCTTAATTTCATGTTAATAATTTTTAAACTTTATTCTGTACATAAAGGGAAGATATTGGAGGTTTTTGAGCAGAATAGTTTGATTGGATTTGCCTTGTAGGAAGAAAACTCTGGTGGCAGGATGAAAAATATATGAAAACTAAGGAGACCAGAGACGGAACAATCAATTTGTTGGCAGAGAAGTGGGGGTATGAGTAAAAAGGAGATAACAGAATCAAATTATAGCTTCAAAATGAAATTCATAGGACTTGTGGACTGTATGAAGAGAGGTAACAATTCTGAAATTCTGAGTTTGTCCCCTTGCCAATTGACATGAGCAGGAAGAGAGTGAGTTAAGTTTGAGACACTTATGGACTATACAGAGGGAGATTATCTATCAATTTGTATATGTAAGGTTTAACCTATTAAGTTTTGATCTAGTCAAAACAAACAAACAAACAAACAAAAAACAATAAACAATGGACTAATGGAACTCTAGACAGTTCCAGGATATAACAAGAATGGGCACATTTCCCAATGACATTAAAATGTGGAGGGGAGAAAATGAGAAAAAAGTTACAAGATTTAAGTTAAAAGAACAATTTGATGTTATCAGAGATATACTTTTTTCATTAACTCACTTCTTTACAAGCACAAGGTAGATTGATTATGTCATTTTCATTCTTCCATGGTAGAGAATTCTTGCCCAGTTGTAAATAAACTTAGGCTATGGCTCTCAGCAGTCTGACCTACTTAGCTAAGTTATTATTATTATTATTATTATTATTACTATTGGATTTGTAGTTTAATTCTGGTGAGAAAGTGTCAGAATGATAGCCCCTGGGACTGATACATAGTAGAATACTCAATTTGTTGGAAAGCATGTATGTTAGCAAATTTCAATTCCTGTGTTCTTTTAAACATACTGAAATTCTTGAGCATGGCAAAGTGTGAAAGGTATTTCATGTTTTTATTCCAACTCTAACCATCAATTAGAATTTATATTATAGTAATACCCAGTAAATATCATTCCGAAGAATATTTCTGTGTAGCTGACAGGTAGTGTATGTATATCCTTATAGGACTTTAGTAAAGTAGCCAAGGCAGATAAGGAGACATAAAAAAGAGCAATTAGACACTAAAACCCAAAGTAGCCTGCAGACATGGAAATAGATGGTGAGAAAACAACACCCACTAATTCTTATAATAAGATCAGACTTTAGTAGTTAATAAACTTAATTAATCTCTATATTACAAATACTAAATTTTCTAATAATTCAATATAGTATCTCACATTAAAATAATTACAATCTTTCATAATGCAATGAGAGTAAAAAAGTGATTTGTCTTTCCCACAGGAAGCTGTTCAACAGCCAATAGACCTTAAGGTAAATTATTAACCAAATGTTGAACATGTTTCTAGGCTCTTATGGCTTATAATAGAGAACATGTTCACTAGTCTTGAGAAGTTTAGGAGTAATAAAGTCATGGGAGATGTATAATAATCATGAATGCATTCATCTGAGCAGTTGTTAAAGGGAACAGGAAATACAGCAAGCAATTTTTTTATTTAGAGATGATGCAAGTATTTATTAGAAAGAAAAGCTTCCCTTAAAAAGTAGGTCTTGAGGCCGGGCATGGTGGCTCATGCCTGCAATCCCAGCACTTTGGGAGGCCAAGGCGGGCAGATCACGAGGTCAGGAGATCGAGACCATCCTGGCCAAGACGGTGAAACTCCATCTCTACTAAAAATACAAAAAAATTAGCTGGGCGTGGTGGCGGGAGCCTGTAGTCCCAGCTACTCCGAAGGGTGAGGCAGGAGAATGGCGTGAACCCAGGAGGCGGAGGTTGCAGTGAGTGGAGATCGCGCCACTGCACTCCAGCCTGGGTGACAGAGTGAGACTCTGTCTCAAAAAAAAAAAAAAAAAAAAAAAAGTAGGTCTTGATCTTTATGCTAAAAGAATAAAGAAAAGAGAAACTCATTCACCTCCTAAAAGAACAAGATTTGGAAATTAAACACCGCTCTTAGTACTGTTGAATTTTCTTAGTAATATCAACAGAATCTTAACTGAAATATCCTTTATTTAGAAAGTTTAAACAAATTAATGATTAAAGATTGAGTAAAATTGGCTGGCAATAATTTTATGTTATCTACTTTCAGATAAATATGATTACTGATTCAAAACTGCAGGGAAAACATGACAAATAATCAGGGTCTTGGCTGTAATTTTGATGCTTGGGTTGGGAGCCAACTTCCTCAGAAATCAGCTGGATAGTTCCCTCTCCTTTCATGTCCTTAGCATGCAGAGCTCTGCCTGTCTCCAGAATCCAGTTGTGAAGAATTTAAGGGAGGCCTCTCCCAAGGGTGTCAGTCCAAGGTATGTTCTCCATGCAGATTTCTACCAGAATCTCAGTACAGCGAGGTTCACAATGTGACCATCTTTCTATTTGGACTTCCCAATAATGTGAAAATATTTATCATGCTCTTTCCACCTCTGCTACTATTTATTTAGTCTTTGCCTCTGAAAAGTATTGCCACGAGGAAAATTTCCTGCATTTATTTTATTTCTAGTGTGACATCTTGCTTTGAAACCTGAGCATGGAGTATAGGCAGAAAAAGAAAAAAGAGGCTTCACTCTTTTCCTCTTTGCATTAATGCACAGTCTTGGGAGGAAACCCAGGATAAATGATAAAAGTCATGGGCTTATAAGATCTTGTGGAGTGACTTAATATGCAGTCCTAATAATAGAGGTTTTATTTTACCTTCAAAGACACCTTTACAGCAAATACTCTTTGAGACAGTCTACTAAATAATTAAAACGAAAGAAAGAAAGAAACAAAAACTGGAGTTTGAGTTCTTTATTCAGAAATTGAAAAGAAAATCTAAATTTTTATGCATTTTTTGGTTGTTGGGGAAGGTGGAAAGTAGTAAGAGGTGTCAGAGACCTTTTGTTTTCAATTTTTGTACCCAACAGGATAAAATTCAGTTATAGGTTACATAAGAACACATCTGGTTTAATGTTGAATAATCTTTTGGGGATGAAGGAACTGGGTATCTTGGCGTAAAGTAAAGGGAGGATACTATCACATGCTGGAGTTTGACATAACAAATATATCAGAAAAAGTCATTAAAATGGAGATACATTTAAATCTGGTGAGAAAAAGGCAATAATGGGCCTTCCAAATACCACTTAAAATTACCCTATCATGACAAGAAGCTCTACATAAAAGAAATGCTATGATCTCCCTATTTTTAGAACCTACACTTTTAGAAAACTAGTGGATTTCAGTAAGGAAAAACTAATAGCTTAAGAATGTGACCACCATGATAAGGTATTGAGAAGTCAATTTTCCTCAGGCGGTTAGCGTGGACTCTGTAATGAACTAAATACTTGGAAATTTAATTTGAATTTTCCAAACTGTGTGCCCAAGTGTGCATGACTGAAACATATTTTCAGAAACCTGTAAAATAATTGTATTTCTTGACAAGGACTAATAGACTGCTTACACAAAGAACTTTTTTAAAAAATCTAAGGGCTTCGAAGAATAAGTATAGAGTCAACTATAATGCCACCATTTACAATTAGGGAGGGTTAGGAGTGGCAATTGGAAAATGATGAATTTGCAAGTTATATTGAGTCATGGTTAATTTTTTTTTTCATTTTAAATCTACAATTCTGCATTTTTCTTTGCTTTTTTTTTTAAAGTTAGAAAAACTAGAAAATCTTCCACAATTTCACTCAAAGAATATCCCCAATGTTTAAAGACTGTTTGATATTTTATTTCAAATATCAAAAATATTTTCAAATTGTATTTATTTTTTAAATTTCTAAAGCAATAAAATTCCAAGACTGCTCACTTAATGAGCACTAGGGCCATAATCCTTTGTTACTGAAAAATCTTGTGAATAGAATAAGAAAAGAGAACTGAACTTACCCTCAGAGGACTGATTGGTTAATAGGAGTAGCAGGTGGTATGTTCAAACAGAACCTGGGGCCCATAGGAGACAGGAGAGTGAAGTGCTAAACGGGGTTGTATGGGACATGCTGCATAAACCCCAACACTGTAAAGAAGGTTGGGGAAAAGGAAGTCTGGGACATGAAATCTAATTTTGGAAGGAGCAGGGCAAGAACATTAAAGACAAGCGTTGTCTGCTTTACAACTTTGTGTAGGCTTTGTTCATGATGTGCTCATGTTAACATTACAGGAGGCCAGAACGGACTGAATGTCACAGCCTTTGTAACCCACACTGTGGCTGCAAGAAGAGACTCAAAGGAAAGACGATGCTCCCTGCCATTCCTCAGTGGCTGAAGTGTGTGGTCAGTCGTCATTCGTTGAGCCCTTCCTCGTGTAAGACATGCTGCTGAACCACTAAGATATGCTCTCATTTAAGCCTCATGCTAACCTAAGAGACAGCTAATAGTATCTATACCTCATCTCCACTTTTTTTTTTGTCTTACAGAAGATACTGAGAGTCTGAGAGGTTAAATTACTTCAAAATCAAACAAAAAAAAAATTGTAAAACTGGGATTTAACCCTCAAAGCGTGAAGTCCGAAGTTCAAGCTTTTACCCCAGGGCCTTAAGACACAGGAACTAGCATCAGAAGTGCCTCAAAAACATGATGCTATTTGGTTCCTAGGCGCTGTAACTCAGCCCAGATCAGCGGCCTCTGTGCTGGAGCAGAAATGGAACGAAAATTCCTGGGACTTTAGTGCTTCCTGCAGCCAGCCTCAGGCTTCTCCAGATTCTGAGATGCAAAAATCCTACTTCTGCTCCAAAAGGAGAAAATGTGACTTGCAAGGAGAATGAAAGTCTCAAAGAGGTAAAGATGTAAATCTCTGACTAGTTTCTGCCTCTCCCCATCCTCCTCACTCACTTCCTACTACTTCCCAGTATCAAAGAGCATGTAAGAAAGGACAGCATTTGGACGGGCAGGGCTCTTCAGTCCCTGCTTTGCTCTTTTCTAGGTACCTCTTCTTCTTCCTTGAAAGCCATTGTCCCTTTAATCAATGTGACACAGCCCTTTGAAAACAGCCTCCTTGCTCTTGGAACTTGGCAGGGAAAAAAAGGCAGGAATTCATTTGCAGGTGAGTTAATTATTGTATCCTGTAAGGATGGCTACAGTCCGGTGCTGACTGTGGCATTTGCTGTTTATTAAGTATGATAGTTTACAATGACGCTAATTGGAATGAAGCAACTTAAAAAGCATGTCTCAAAACAGAAGGATTTTATCCCAGATAGATAAGATAGTTAATTCCCCTTCCCCTTATTACTTTCCCCCTGTGTCTATGAACACACTGACTAACTTTTCCCTATGGCTTGGCACAATTCATGAGCAGAGGAGGCGATGTGGAAGGATAAAAACATTACTCAGGCACACACTACGAAAGTTTCTAGCAGTTGGCAAGACTCAGTCTGACCTTTATGTTGAATTTTGTCATAGTTTTAATCACTTTACCATCACTTGCAGGAGAGAAAGCATCGTTAAAAATGCCCTATTTAGGGAAAGCTTCAGAGCCAAGACTAGGTGTATGTTCTCATTATTTCACATGTTGTCAGAGTAACCAGTACAGTGAAAAGACAGCCTTTTGAAGAAAACAAGTTTGTGGAAAGTGCTTAATTAAGGTAGGAGGACATTTTATTGAAATTATTTATATTTGCTATTAATATTTTTGACATTTTATGTTTATGCAGCAATAAATAAAATACATGTGAGTTTATTGCATCCAAAACTTTACTTCTAATTTCCTACAACTGTATGCCAAAGCCCTTGTAAATTCTATGTCTTTTGCAAGAAGTTTTGGATTATCTACTGTATTCTTTATGTTTCTGTGTAGTTGACTGATTTTTTAACTATAACTGGGATCTCATTTGCAAAAATTGTTAACTTACATATAGTATGTTAAAAGATTTTCTAATGTGTTTATCGATCAAAGGTAAGCTTAACTTTTTCTCTGTATGATACCTAACACCCATAGGATGAAACATTTGATTTTATAGTGATGATTACTACCGTCATTCATTTTATTTACTGTTCCTGTTTCTAATTTTGAAAATATCAAGCCTGTAGAAAAGTTGCAATAAGGGCCCTTCAATTAGACTTACTAGTTGTTAACATTCAGTTGTCTGAGAGTTATTTGCAGACATCATGACACTCACTGCCAAATACTTCAACATTTCTCTCCTTAAAGGAGAACATTCTCCCACAAACCGCAATATAATTATCACTAAAATAATTAACATGGATACAATGCAATTATCTAAACCCACTACATAATCAAATTTCCAGAGTTGTCCCAATGAAATCCTTCTTCCATGCCCCTTCTTTCAAAATCCAATAAAGAATCATACATTGCATTTAGTTTTCAAGTCTGTCTATCCTCCTTTAATCTAAAGTAGTTCCCAGCTTTTAAAAAATTTCATGATATTGATATTTTTACAGTCCAAACCATTGTTTTACACACTATCCCCTAAAATGAGCATTTTCTCATAATTAAATTCAGGTGAAATATTTATGGCAGGACTAATACACACGAGATGCTGTGTCCTTCACGGAACAGCCTGTCAGAAGTACATGACGTCAGTGTACCCTTGTTTGAAGAATTTAGTTTGATTACTTGGTTAAGGCATGTCTGCTGAATTTCTTCATTGTAAAGATGCTCTTTTCTTTTTGTGATTAACAAGTAATCTATAGGGCAATACTTTGAGACTGTGCAAATATCTTGCTCTCCAGTGATCCTAACCCTGATGGTTTTGGCATCCATGAATTCATATTGCTTGAATCAATCATTACTATAGTGTCAGCAAATGATTTTCTAATTTCATCATTTCTTCTGTATTTATTAGTTATGTTTCTATAAAAAAGAGCTTTTCATTCATTTTCTCTTCAGCACTTGAAATTACTATTTTGAGGTATCATTAAGAGCTAGTGGATTCCTTCTTTGTTTAATGTATTGTAATTTATTTCACTTATTATTTGTTATAATGCACAAATTGTCCCAAATTTGGCAGTGGAAGCCCTGCTAAGCTCTGCTCTTCATTTCAATTGCCCTATCCACTTAACTTCGTCATTGGAAATTGGTTTTCAAGCACTTTTAAATAAACTTTAGTCTATTTGTAGTGATACTTCAACCCCTTATCAAATTTATTTTTACCTGTGAAAAATCATATGTTTCAGCTCCAACATGTCAAGAACTTGGAAGTTTTCACTCCTGTCATTATAAAATGAAAATTAAACATACTGAACACCATTACCTTTCTCAGGCCCAGTAGAGGCCTGAGGTCACATGTTGAATTGCCACCTCCAAACCAGGCAAATTCAGAGTTACTACCAAGATCTGCTTACCTGGAGCAGAAGTTCTAGCAATAAGTTTATAGTAACACTTACATGGCAAACTTGATGAATTGTACGTGCTGAGTGTGGATGAGCATATGGATGAGAAACTCCTAAGGAATACAGTGTTAGCCTCCCCACCACCCCCCAACCCCGCAACCCCCACCTGCCAACTTTCTTGGACTTTGCCTTCAGGAACTCCACCAGATTCTTATGGTACAGTCAAGAAAGATCCCCTTGTTGCTTTGGCACAAGGGGGAAAAAGTGACTTACCCAAAGCAATCACCATACAAAGGTTCACCTTCCAGGGTAAAAGATATTACTAGAGCCTTATCCCAACTGAGAGAAGAGCATCTACTCCTCTCTAGCTCTTTCTAGCCACCTTGTTTCATATAAGTGGGGAGTAAAGCTAAGAAATACTTGTTAAGGTCACGGCTGAGTGATACAGACCCATGTAAAGACTGAGATTTAATTATAAAATTATAGAATGCTCCTTCCCCCTCTGCCCCAACACCTTACCAACACACCAACACACCAACAGAACACAGTATAACAAAGAATTACAGCTGAAAGAGGCACAGGACACAGACTGTCTCTGAGGAGGAGTTCTTAGGGAAACAAAAAAAAAAAAAAAAAAAAAAAAAACCCACAGGGGCGAAAAGAGCAATAGAGGAATTTGAAACCTCTGGTATGTACAAGTATAGAAAACATTAAACACAGCCCAACTCCTAGCCAGATTAGCCTAAAACCTTATACTAAAGGCCAATTACAAAGCATGCTAAATGGCAAGAGAAAAACCCATATAACAAAGAGTCCTCTTTTTATGAACATATTTTCCACCTTCAGTTGAATTAAGATGGAATCGCACAGGAAAATCCTTTGTTATATTTGTGCTCTAAAATTTCATACGTAACATCTGATTTATGACTACAAAGATCAATACAATGGCTCATACAACATGAGGAAAATTTAATTAATAATTCAGTATTGGAGCAAACAAGAAGTGCAATTAAAGAAATACCATTATAAAGACTTGTCAATCGAACAAAAAGCTGACTGTTTTCCTTAGGAATGGAGAAACTAAAACGAAATATTTGCATTGAAAAGACCTGCTGGTTTTATGGTCACATCTGCTAACCAGTCTGCATCCTTGGCTCACAAAGATCCCCATGACTGCTAAAAAAAAAAAAAAGCGATGCTTTCAAAAACATTTCCCCTTCATGTAACCTAGCATATTTCAGCAGTCTGTGTTCCCAAAACTTGTGGTTGAAAAAATCTCAACTTCATGCCTACATTTCCTGAAAAGAAAATCAGCCCAGGAGTGAATCAGTAACACATGAAGCTTGCTCTCCAGACACAAATAGAAATACGTATCAGAAAAAACACTGGCATAAAGATGACAGAAACCTCATCATGTTGAGTTGAGAAGTCAATCCTATTACTAGTTAACAGAGATTGAGCGTCCTTTGGCATTAGATGGTGCCAACACCATTGCTAGGTGCTGTAGAGAACATAGAATTAGACAAAGTTCTTGCCCAAGGGGTTCATAATCAAATCAGACAAACCAGACACTAACACAGTCCAGCAGTCTGGAGTGGAGAGAGTTGAGTTTACATGGGGAACCTAAGGTCATTCTGTACATGAGAATTCTAAGTTTCACTCCAACTCTCTTGTGTCAGAAAAGTCTGGGGAAAAACCTTTGACATACTATCATATGATTTCCATTTCAACATCACCCAGGAAGCCTGTCTTGCAAAGGAGTACAGTTGAGTTTTCACTTGTCATGTAACGGGATTCAGAACACATTATTTGAAGCTATTGGCCTAGTTTATTAGAGAAGGAAGGAAAAACCCACAAGGCCAGAGTTACTATGAGGAGAAGTAAAGTTATGTAGGTGAACATCCCACAGAGAAGCCTGTGGGGCCAGACTCTGCTGAGCCTGTAATACATACTGTATAGATGACCATTTGGTGGTGGGTCTATTTTTACCTCCACTCTGTCATGAGAAGTGAAGGTTACTTCAATGGTATTAACAAGTGAGCTGGGCTGCTTGGCACCAGGTAGTCTGAATTTGAGTCGTCAGTTATTTACAGAAGATTTCTGGATATATCTGTAACCCAGCTATTAGAAACATTAGAACCTGTTTGATATTCATAACATGAAAAACAGGATGTTGCTGTTCACATGGGAGTCTGAGATTAAAAAGCAGTAGTAAGCATGTGAAAACTCTTCTCAAGGTTGGGTTAGATCATTTCCCGTCCTCCTATAGCACTTTAGTACTCACCTCTATCATAGAATTTAGTACTTCATGTTAAGGTAATTGCCTGTTCGTATCTCTCCTTAGCACCTAGACAGTACATGACACATGGCAGGTTCCAATACAAATTTATAATAAATAAATGCCATAACAAATGTAAGCAAGCTGTAACTCTGCATACTCTTTGAGCTTCTGAAAAGAATTCAAGTATGATAACTTTCAAAAATCTTCAAACAGTTCTCCAATACCTTAACTTTTTTTTTAAAGACAGCCCATGGGCCCCAGTTTTACATTTAACATGTAGGATGTTTTTCATAGTTGGTTGAATAACAAGAGTATCACTTTCCTCATCTAGTGCATCGTTCTATGTATACATCACCAGGTATGCATTGTATACATGGAATTCCATCATGCTATTATGTTTTGTATATAACAGTGCCTATGTAATTTGAACTCAGAATAATAACTGTTTGTGAATTTAAGAGCCATGTGGTATTTAAATAACCATTTTGCTCCTTTAAAGTTCCTTTAAGATATTTTGTAGATTTTTAATGAGAAAATGACTTTTAAAAAACCATGTGTGAAGGTAATATAGACAGACTAGCTTCCAGTAAGAGCAATGGATTCTTATCCAGACTGTCTTGGAGTCCATCAGCTGGTGACAGACAGAAGAGCAGAAGTGTGCCCCCGATGTCATGTAAACATGTTAGTTCTAAAAACTAAGCCAAACCCAACATCGCTGAAGCTAAAGTGAAGTAAAGGACCTGCCACGCACTTATTCCCCCTCCCTGAGAAATAGGGCATGGGAAAAGTTTGGTTTTCTGAAAACATCAAAAATAGCTAGAAAGGACATATTTCTTTAGTTCTCTGATTGGCTGAAAAGGTAGAGGCTTATAATGTAATCTTAAACCAGTCTCTCATATCTAGTATTTGGGGAAAATGCTGTCTTGTGCTGGGTTGAAGACCCTTTTTCGAGATTTTTTCATTACTAAGCAAACAGATTGGTCTTTTTTAAGTGCAAGATCTTTACACTTGGGTATGACTGTTTTCCTGGATTTAAAATAATTCCCATGTACTTTATTTCAGTTGTGTGGAGAAAAGTATATTTTATGGAAACAATCTTTTCTAGGAAATAAAATACCATGGAAGAATTATATAACTGGAACACAATTTCAAAAATCAACTTATCTAATCTACACATTTAGACATTAGAAATCTTTAGTTGTGAAAGCTGATATGACTTACCCAAGGTCATACGGCTTCTGAGTGGTGTTACTGGACAAGAACTTATGTCCAATGCTGTGCTCCTTCCTTTAAAAATAATTATTCTTTGGGAGGCCAAGGCGGGTGGATCATGAGGTCAGGAGTTCGAGACCATCCTGGCCAACATGGTGAAACCCCGTCTCTACTAAAACACAAAAAATTAGCCAGGCGTGGTGGCAGGCGCCTGTAGTTCCAGTTACTCCGGAGGCTGAGGCAGGAGAGTGGCATGAACCCAGGAGGCGGTGGTTGCAGTGAGCCAGGATCGTGCCTCTGCACTCCAGCCTGGTGACAGAGTAAGACTCTGTCACACACACACACACACACACACACACACACACAAATTGTTCTATTGTTTTTTTAAACTTTTAATGTTGAGATAATTATAGATTCATGTGCAGTTGTAACAAACGACACAGAGAAATTCCATCTACCCTTTATCCAGTTTTCCCCAATGTTAACATCTCGCAAAACTATACTGTAATATCACAATCAGAATACTGACATTGATACAATAGACATATAGAACATTTACATCACAACAGGGATTCCTCATGTTGCTTCTTGTAGCCACACCCACTTCCTTCTTACCCCATTCACCTCCTTAATCCCTGACAAATAATTATAGTAATTTGTTCTTTATTTCTATTGTATTGTCATTTTAAAAATGTTATATGAATGGAGTCATACAGTATATAAGTTTTGAAACTGATTTTTTTCACTTGGTTTAATTTTCTGGAGATTCATTGAGACTGTCATGTGTATCATCAGTGTTCCCCCCTCCCCTGCCTTTTGTTTTCTTCTGAGTACTCTGTGCTCTGATCGTGTCACAGTTTGTTTAACCATTTACCCATTGAAGGAACATCTAGGTTGTTTCCAGTTTGGGGTTAATATGAATTTATTTGTGATGAACATTCAGTAGAGGTTTTTGTGTGTACACAGGTCTTTATTTCTTTGGGATAAATCCCCAAAAGTTTCCCAAAGGTGTGAATTATGGATTGTATGATAAGTGCATTTTTAATTTTAGAAGACACTGTCAAACTTTTTCACAGTGGCTGGACAATGTTACATTCCCACCAGCAATATGTGAGTGATCTAGTTTCTCTATACCCTTGCCAGCATTTTGCATCGTCACTACACTTACTTTCATAATTCTAAGAGGCAGGTAGTGATATCTCATTGTGGCTTTAATTTGTATTTCCCTAATGACGAATGAAGTCGAATATTTTTCCATCTGATTATTTTGCATCTGTGTATCTTTAGATCTTCAGTGAATGGGTCTTTATACCCTTTGCCCATGTTCTAACTGGATTTTTTTTGTTTGTTTATTTATTTATTTATCACTGTTTAGTTTTGAGGGTTATTTATATATGTGGATATGAATCCTTTGTCAGATATGTGGTTTACAAATATTTTCTCCCAGTCCCTAGTAGGTCTTTTTATCTTCTTTACAAGGCCTTTCACAGAACAAAAGTTTTGAACATTGGTGAGGTACAGTGTACCAATGGTTTCCTTTATAAATTGTGGTTTTGTTATCAAGTCGAAGAACTCTTTGTCTGGGTTTAGATTCCAAAGATTTCCTTCTATGATTTTATGTAATTCTTATAATTTTACATTTTCATTTATGGCCATGATCTTTTTTTTTTATTTTTATATTAGGTATGAGACTTAGGTTGAGGTTTATTTTCTTCCTAAAAATATCCAACTGCTCCAGCACTATTTTTTGAAAACACTATATTTCCTCCATTGAAATACTTTAGCACATTTAGCAAAAGTCAATTGGGCATAGTTGTATGAGTCAATTTCTGGGTTCTGTATTCTGTTTCAATTTATCTCTCTATCCTCTACAATACTTACGGTCATGATTATTATAGGTATAGAGTATGTCTTAAAATTGAGAAGACTAATTCCTCTCATTTTATTTATCTTTTTCAACACTGCTGTAGCTATTCTAATTCTTTTGCCATTTCATATTCATATTTCATAATAATATCTATTTTTACAAAAAAAGCTTGTTAGGGTTTTTTTTTTTTTTAATTTTAATTTTATTTTAGCTTATTGTTTTTGAGATGGAGTCACTCTTTTGCCCAGGCTGGAGTGCAGTGGCGCGATCTTGGCTCACCGCAATCTCTGCTGCCTGGGTTCAAGCAATTCTCCCTCAGTGCCCCCAGCAGCTGGGACTACAAGCACGCACCACCAGACCTGGCTAGTTTTTTGGTATTTTTTAGTAGAGATGGGGTTTCACCATGTTGACCAGGCTGGTCCCGAACTCCTGACCTCAACTGATCTGCCCGCCTTGGCCTCCCAAAGTGCTGGGATTACAAGCGTGAGCCACTGTGCGCAGTCAGGGTTTTTTTTTTTTATAATGGTTTTTCTTTAAAACTGCACATCAATTCAGGAGAAATGAATCTTCCAATGCATGAACATGAAGTATGTCTTTCTGTGTAAGTCTTTGATTTATTTCATCTGAATTTTGTAATTTTCAGCATTAAAAAATTCCTTTCAATGTCAAAAATCACAATTACTTTTGCACCAACCTCATAGATCCTGTGCATGTCTTGTTAATTGTGTACTTAAGTATATAATTTTCATTGGAGTGAAGTGTAAATGGATTGTTTAATTTCAGGGTTCATTGATAGAACATAGAAATATACTTGATTATGTACTTTTACCTTTTAGCTTATAACCTTGCTTAACTCACTTATTAGTTTAGGAGTTTATTTTGGGGGGAATTTCTTGGGATTTTCTATTATTAGCAAACCAACCTTTGGAATACAGAAAATTCAGGTCCTTCCCAAAGTGAACCAGAACTCTTCTCAGTCCATTCTCTCTAGCTAGTCACTTTATTTGGAAAAGGAAATTCTATGGAGTTGGGGCCATGCCTTTGACTTCTTTGTAGTTCACTCAATGCCTGCTACTGCTATAAGAATTATAACATAGTGACTAAAAGTTAGGCTCTGAAATCAGACTGGGATTTCAAAGCCTATTAAGGGATCAAATCCTGACCTAATCATGTACTGATCAATCTGACCTTGTGTACGCTTCCTAAATTCTCTATGTTTTATCGGCAGTAAATAAATATAATAATTGTATATCTCTCACTAGATTATGTAGGATTAAACGGAATAAAGCATTTAGCCTGAGGACTAACATGGAGTAAGTGTGCAGTACAGATTAGCTGGTTATTAATATAATATGCTAATATGCTTTAAATTATTAATATAGATACAGACATTAATAAATACTTATTGAATAGCTCTTATATATTTTCCACGATGCTTTGGCTTTAAGCATTGCCTTGGAATTCATTTAAAACTTGCTTGGTATTTCCTGTCCCAGAGAGAGAACTCGCGTAGTTTGGAGGGGTGAAGATTCTTCCACTATGTGTCACCATATTTTCCAATGTATTATTTTGGTCAACAGATTCCAACTAAATGGGGGATATTAAAAAACAAATTCCGTTGGTTTCTTGAAACACAAGATGTGCAAATGAACAATTTCTGATAATTCAAGTAATTTTAGGCAGACAAGGAAACTTTTTTGCTTAGCAGTTTCCAGAGGAGCTGTCTGTACTACTCAGATTTATCCAAAGTTCTTTCTCATTTTGGCAGTGTAGACCTGATTCTAAACATACCATGAAATAAGTTGTACATTTGGCTTAAAGGTTATTCTATTCAGTCCAAAATGGTCTCAAAGTTATTAACTAAATACACACTGACTTGGAAGGAAAGAGAAATAGAACTCAAGTAAAACATGTTTTTTATTGCCAAAATCTGAATTTTCTTTCAGTGGCTGCTATAACCTCACTAATACCCAGGGCAGACAAGAGGCACGTGTTCTTTATGCTATAAGTGTTAGTGATGATGTAAGTTGTAGTGGGAAACAATACAGTACTTTTTAAAGCTCTCATTGGTTTTAAAAAAGGAAGAAAAGGGTTTTCAATATCGAGTCTTAGAAATATTTATTTGCAAATTCTCCTACTGTTTCTTGCTTCTTTTGTTTTGAATTATATCTTGTAGTTACACCTGTAGGTTTTCAAAATGTTCTCACTATCGTGGTTTTTACTTGTATGCTTTCAGGACACTGGCATTTATTTTTGTCATTTATGAGAGGATAAATGGTCACAGAAAACTAGATGACTTTTCTTCACCAACATACTGAAAACAAACAAGGAGCATCATTCCCACTAAGTACTGAAGCAGCATATACTTTAATGTGTTATGGTCTAGCCAATATTTTGGTCAAGTTATAATGGGTAAAAAATAATTTAATACTATACCATTGATTTTACTGATAAGACAAAGCAAGAGGCTACAAGCAAATGCTGATAGTACTCCAAGGAAAAATGGTTCCACTGACCATGTTAGCATGGTAATTTTTAGTGCCATCATGATGCCTATCTAGTCTCTTTTTATTCAGTGATACATACAGTGAAGAACTGCTGCCATGTTTCTAAGTTCAGGAAAATGCTAACTTATCCACAGAACCCTCCCAAAAGACTCGATATAATTTAAAGGCCCTACATGTTATAAATGTTAAGACCTAGATACTATTTCTGTATAAAAGATTTTTTCATAGTCTATTAAGTTTTTAGAATAGATTTATTATTATGGAAAATAATTGGACATCATAAAATGTTTTTAAAATACCAAAGCATAAAGAAAATATAGGTAAACTATAATCCTATAGCCAAATAATAAGAAGAGTTGATATTTTGTAGGATATCTTTTCAAGTGCTTTTCTGTTCTATACATAAAAATAATTATTATTAGGAAAACTGAGATTGTACTATAAATTATTTTATAACAATTTTAAGTGAATAACCCTTCGTAACCATTTTAATGTCAATATTTATCTACATATCATTTTTAGTGTCTATAAAATATTTACCATCATTTATTTAGCAAAGTCTCAAATGATTAACAGTTGAGTTTTTTTTTTTTTTTTTTTTTTGTGGGAGCAGGTATTGTTAGAAACAATCCAAAAATGAGATACTCATATATATATCTTTGTGAAACTCTTTTGTTATTTTCTTAGGGTGAGCTCCTAGAAATGGAATTATTGGATCTAATGGGAAATGTTTCTAAAGAGTTTGGCAGTTATTGAGAAACTGTCCTTCAAATAGTTTGTATCTACCTATGCCTCCAACAATACTGTATTAGAAAGCCCATTTCCATATACATTATTGTTATCAAAAGCTATTATTCAGCTTTTTATTTTTTGCCAAACTTGTGAATGGAAAATAACAACAGTAAATTGCATTGGAATAAAAGTTTCTATTTTAATTCTAAAAGTTTACTTATTCATTCACTATTTAACTGCTTGGTGATTACCCTTAATGATTAAATTCTGTAGCTCATGCTTGGTAACGGTGGTGGGAATGGTTTGCTAGAACTACACGTATTTTAAATGCAGAGTAATTCTTAAAGTTCTAAATTTCTTAAAGTTTAAAATTCTAAAGTTCTTCAATTTCTTCCAAATTCAGGACATCATCAAATAGATTTTTCTTGTGCAGAAAATTTATGTTTATTTAGACTACTTGGTTTTTATGGGAGGGGCGGGGGAGAAAAAACATAGATTAGATAATAAAATAGTAATTTTATATTTTATTAGTATTTATTGAGAGCTCCAAGTGCTAAATTAAACATTTCACATGAACTGTCTATGTTTTCCTTACATAATCTCATGTAGTGGTAGTAAAATGTTCCCGTTGTAAAAGGTGTCATGGCCCTAAATGATAACAACCATAATTTGAGTCCAGGTCTGTGTGGAATCCAGAGCTTGAACTATTCATTACAACAACATCCTGCTTTCTCTGAAGTGGTCTCACGCTAATGATGATATGAATCGATTCTTTCTTGATGATGGAAGAATGAGATAATTAATGCCAGCACATGCTACATCTGGTAGCAGCATTTTATTCTCTCATCAGAAAGTTAAAGAATGAAAAGGGAGGAGATTGCCTGCTATTTTTTTTTTTTTTTTTAGTTCCTTTAGTTCCCTTTCTTGCTGCCAGATTTCTGTTTAAGCCAGTCACGCAGGGCACGGTGGTTGTGTGAGAGCCGATACACTTCTTTTCCCACAGGCACTCATCCACCCCTGTTCTGTTTTTCTTCATCTCAGGGGCACTGTATAATCTGCCGGGCCCAACTCATTACTCATCCTGGAGCCTGTCAGTCCTCCAGAGATCGGAGCATTGGCTTTGGTGGTTATGTGGTCCTTGGTCTCCGCCCTCTGGGAGCTGAGGGTGAGAGAGCCTGTCACACTTGAAAACATAAATCCTGCTGCCTTTCAAGCCACCAGTCCTGCTGTGATAGACAAGCTGCATTTTCTTCCTGTTCTATAGAAAGCAACAGAACACCAGATAAGATGTGGTATAAACTTCTGATTGTTTACAGGTTTACAGAGTCTGTGGAATGAAAGCATAACTGTCCACAAATATCCTCAAGTATTTAACCTTCATTTGTTTTCCTTCATGGTTTAAATTTTCCATTGTAAGGGGGAAACTCCTGGATCTCTAGCAGCGCTTGCTGAAAAATGTTAATTTCTCCTCATATTTTCACATCCTCAAGACTAGCATAGAATGGGAATTCCTCATAGCTAGAATTACATTGACTTATATAAGAGAGACTTTGTTTGCTCATTTAACAAATATTAAATGAGAGCTGACTGTATGCCAGACACTACTGAAGGCATAGAGGGCTAGGCCATGCAGACTAGATCCCCTCCCAAGGGATGGCATTGGGATAAGCAGGCAGCGATAATCAAATAACCGAATAAATAAGATCAGTGGTGCATGCTATGAAATAAGAGTGGTGTCATAGAAAGTGTTGGGGAGGCCAGTGGGGAAGGGCTACTTGTAAGTGAATGTCAATGAGGAGGTGACATCTGAGCTGAGGCTTAGTGACTAGAGGAACTAGCTATGCAGAGGCCTGGAGGAAGAGAACTCCAGCATGAGGGATCATCAGGGGCAACGGCCTCAAGAAAGGAAATATCTTAACCTACTCTAGAAGGGCAATGTGGCAAGAGCATAGAGAGATGGGGGCAAAAGGGGAGGAAGTCATAGATAAGAATGGGATCAATCACGTAGAACCTAATGGACCATGAAAAATAATTAAATTTTGTTCTAAATGCAGTAGGAAGCTGCTGGAGATTTTGATATGGGGGTTTAAAAAAATTTCATATTTTCATTGCACTACTCTGAGTTTTTAAATAGATTATAGAGAAGCTCAAATAGAATAATACTTTCATAATAATCAAAGCTAGAGATAGCAGTGACTTAGACCAAGGTGAAAAATGGTAGAAGTGAAAAGAAATAAAAAGATGTGAAATATATTTTTTAGATGGAGCCAAGAGTTTTTGTTGATGGAGAGATGACATCTACTAACATGAGGAAGACTCAGGAAAGAATAATTGGTAGGGGGTGGGAGTTAAGACCTCTGATAGGCAGAACTAAAATTGATAGGTGCTTTAGAAATTCAAGTGAGAATGTCAGCTGTGTAGTTGGGCTAAGTGGTACTTAGTTAAGGTTAGAGTTTGGAGAACATCTTTCAATTAACTAAATCCAAAATGAAGAGAATCTCAAATGAAAATATGCATAGTTCGGTATGGGGAAAGAACTTCTCAATCTAGCGTCTCTATTTCTGTCACTGACACCATTTTTCTCATTATCCATATTAAAAATGTTATATTCAGTTCTTTTGCTCCCCTTCACTTCCATATTTAGACACAGTATTTATCATCATGGTATTTATCTTTGATGACTCCCAATTGGATAAATTATTTAGCCTTCTAGACCTGCATCTTTATCTATTTTCCAGCTTTCTTTCTTCTATTCCCTATCATGAACTCTTGGCTTCAACTGAATATATCTCTCCAACTGGAATCTACTTGTGCCATATCTGCTTCCTTATCTGAGATGGCTTTTCCACTCCTCTTAGCTGAGTCTTACCTGCCTTTGAGGTCCAGATAAAATTCTACCTCCTCCAAGAAATACTCCTTGGGTTCTCTCAAACCTATAGACAATGTTTGTCTTATCATTTGGACCATCGTTTTCATGATCACTCTGAAATTAAGTGTGTGGTATTGGTAACTGTGCATTACTCTCTTCCATGTCATGTCTCTTCAGAAAATCATATGCTTCTTTAGGCTAGAAATTTGACATATGTCTTGATAATTAACAATTGCTGGCCGAGTGAATTTGGAATTCAACTTAACCATGTAGTTTCCTATGAAACGTAGCTGAGATTATATATTTAAAATACAGTCATCTCTTGATATCCTGGGGGGATTGCTTCTAGGACACCCCGATGTACCAAATTCCTCTGATGCTTGAGTCTATTATAGGATATATGCAGGTTATACACAAATACTGTGACATTTTATGTAACAGACTTAAGCATCAGAATCGTTTTTTTCCGGAATATTTTTGATCTGGATTTGGTTGAATCCACAGATATGGAACCCATGGATACAAAGGACTGACTGTACTTCATTAAAGAGCAAAGCAAAACAAGTAAATCTTAGGTGGAGATTGAATGAAAGAGCATGTAATTTGAACACAGAAGGTTCACAGAAATTTTATAAGGTTTTACTAAGAGAATGAGTATAAAAATCCTTTGTACCTGGCCAGGCACGGTGGCTCACGCCTGTAATCCCAGCACTTTGGGAGGCCGAGGTGGGCGGACCACAAGGTCAGGAGATCGGAACCATTCTGGCTAACACGGTGAAACGCCATCTCTACTAAAAATACAAAAAACTAGCCAGGCGTGGTGGCGGGCGCCTGTAGTCCCAGCTACTTGGGAGGCTGAGGCGAGAGAATGGCGTGAACCCGGGAGGCGGAGCTTGCAGTGAGC
>NW_012101441.1:175663-183410 GCF_000951045.1 Mandrillus leucophaeus | reverse complement strand
AGGAGAATGGCGTGAACCCGGGAGGTGGAGCTTGCAGTGAGCAAAGATTGTGCGACTGCACTCCAGTCTGGGTGACAGAGCAAGACTCTGTCTCAAAACAAAAAAACAAAAAAACAAAAAACAAAGAAACAAACAAAAAAACCTTTGTACCTATAAACTACCATCTCAAATTATTCTTAGCATGAGAGATTCATGAAATGAAACACTTGGACATCCATATTGCAAATTTTAATGGCTTGGCTGGCACTATAACTTTGTCTCTGGCCCCATAGGACATTTTTCTTATACTCTGAACTCCTTTCATTTTTAATTAAAATGTTTAGAATTAAATAGCTGAAGTTTATCACCCTTGAATTAATGTTTATTACTATCTCCTTGTGTTGTTTTGTTCATCCCATTTGAATTGGAAAAAATGATGCCGATATTAATCAGTGGCAAGCACATTTAGTGCACTCTGAAATATGCATCTTCCAACTCTTTACTGAATCAAGCCACCAAACTCTCTCAACCAGATTTTGAAGAAGCCTGGTTGAGAAGACATGCTGCACCCCTTAATCATAAAAATTCGCACATCAACTTTGGCCTCTTTGAAGTTTTCTGCAGAAGCCAGAGGTGGAAAAACCACCTTTCATACTTTCTTGTTTGTCCACAAGAAATGAAACACTTAAGAATTGAGATAACATATACACATGCTCCCTTCAGTTTATGCTGACAGTATATGCAGGGTGAAAGCAAAATATATATCATCTGTGTTAAGAACGTAAGCTGGCCCTCCAGCAATGTGGAGTCAGACTGAGCATGACTGTGTGGGCCAGAGGGAACCATGTCCTGTGGGAAGCCCTAACAGCAACCATTGCTCTGACAGCATTTCACTTCCACCCTGTTGCTGTTTGACTAAACAATCTCTTAAATGTTAATGGCCTTCTCCAGAGCTGGCAGAGGGATTGCTAGTATACTGAGGGTAATTTTTAAAAAGTCATTATAATAAACTGTACTTGAGTCTATTTCAGGTTTTCATCACGTGGTAAGGGACAAAGGGAGCTATCAATAAAGTGAAATAAGATAACAGAGCTACAGGCGAAACCACTTGGCTATCTCAATAGATGCAGAAAAGACTTTCAATAAAATTCACCACCATGGAATACTATGCAGTCATAAAAATAACAAGATAATGTATTTTGCAAGAACGTGGATGGAACTGGAAGCCATTATCTTTAGCAAACTAACACAGAGACGAAAAACCAAATACGTGTTCTCACTTATAAGTGGGAGCTAAATGTCCACGTAGACACATAGAGGAGAGCAACACACGTTGGGGCCTATCAGAGTGTGGAGGTTGGGAGGACGGAGAGGATCAGGAAAAATAGCTAATGTGTACTAGGCCTTATACCTGAGTGATGAAATAAGCTGTACAACAAAACCTTATGACACAAGTTTACCTCTGTAATAAACCTACACATGTATCCCTGAACTTAAAATAAAAGTTAAAAAAAAAAAGAAACTATAATTTGTTTTACCTGTGAGAGTGTCATTATGGCTATGGATTTTTAAAGTGCTTAAATATCAGAATGTTTCCTCTGAAAATTTGCTTTCAGGATTGCTTATACTTTTAAAAATTATTGAGAATTCCAAAGTTATTACATTTTAAAATTTTTAATTATGTATACATATTAATCATATATATTTATGATTGGGGTATCTGTCACCTCAAGCATTTATCATTTCTTTGTAGTACGAACATTCCAATTTTACTCTTTTAGTTATTTAAAATATTTAATAAATTGATCTTAATTATAGTCACCCTATTGTGCTTCTCACTACTAGATCTTATTCATTCCAACTGTTTTCTGTACCTGTTAACCATCCCTTCTTTATGCCCCACTCCCCACTATCTTTCTCAGCTTCTGGTAAGCATCGTTCTACTGTCTAGCTCACTGAGTTCATTTTTTTTTTCTTTTTTAGCTCCCACATATGAATGAGAGCATGTGATATTTGTCTTTTTGCGCCTGGCTTATTTCACTTAACAAGATGGCCTCCAGTTCTATTCATGTTGTTGCAAATGACAGGATTTCATTCATTTCATGTATGAATAATATTTCATTGTTTATATGCTCTGCTTTTTCTTTACCCACTCATTGATGGCTACTTAGGTTGATTTCTACTTGGCTACCATGAAAAGTGCTATAATAAACATGGGAGTACAGATATCTCTTCAATATACTGATTTCCTTTTCTTTGAAGATGTATACTCAGCAGTGGGATGACGGATAGCATGGTAGTTCTATTTTTAGGTTTTTGAGGAACTTCCATGCTGCTCTCCATAGTGGCTGTATTAATTTATATTCCCATCAAAAGTGTAAAAGGGCTCCCTTTTCTCAACATCTTTGCCAGCATTTGTTATTGCCTGTCTTGTGGATTACAGCCATTTTAACTGGGGTAAGATGATATCTCACTGTAGTTTTGATTTGCATTTCTCTGATGATTTGTGATGTTGAGCAGTTTTTCTTATACTTGTTGGCCATTTATATGCTTCCTTTGGGAAGTATCTATTTATATCTTTTGGATTATACTTATTGATATGTATGCATTCAAATTTTAAGACTCAAAAATTGAAACAAAACTTGTTTATTAATTTATTTAAAATTATAAGAATCCAATTACATGTTAACATATTTTTACAAAAAGAAGTACATTTTCCAAAGCAAGAAAAAAGGATAAGTGTGGCATTATTTCATGTTTACAAATCTTTAAGAGATATTTTTAGTAGAAGACAAATGGAGTCTCATATTTTCTTTTATATTCAATCCTTTGTGATATCACAAGTCATGTAGCCTCTGGAAAACTTCACAAGAATGGAGATAAAAAGACAACCAGCATCTTATTATTATTATAATAATAAACTCCCTGAAACGGTCTTAGGGACCACCAGTAGTCAACGAGAGCATGCAAAAAAACAACTATATTAGAGATACATTCTGATATATTTAAAAATTAAAAAAAATGATTTTTGGTACTAACTTTACTATAACTAGGGGTTGGAGGAGGTGATTGAGTATGTATTTGACATAATATTTTCCACAATTTAATAATGATTTAAACTAGGTGATGAGTACATGGGGTTCATAATACAAATTTCTTTCTGATGTTTGAATTTCCCATTAATAAAAATAAAAAAAATAGTTGACTTAAAGGAAATAAATTAAATAACAATACAAGTGTTTTACAAATGAGGAAGATATTTGACTGTAATACAACTATGATTACAGTGTTGAAAATTTTGGATAAGGAAAATAATAATCTTAGTCTGTGAGAATTATCTTAGGAAAATATGAATGAACGTATTATGAGCAATATTATATTATTGTAACATTTAAACTTTTTGGAAAGACATACAGTTTTAATTCCTTAATTGAAATTTGGTGAGTTTTTGCCATGAAAGCATCAACAGATATAAAGTTAATATAAATTTTTAAAGTTGGATGAAATGGAGTTAAGAGATGGTTTGTGTTTCAGTTTCCTAGACTATATGTTTCTTACAGTAGTAATTAATAGTTAACAGTCGGCAAGGGAGTCTTCCCTCAGGGAAAACATCAATCTTAAATGATTTTACAGGTAAGTTTTAACAAGTTTTAAATGATTATCTAATCTAATTGTCATCATCTAATCTTGTGTAAAGTCTTTTAAAGTGTTGAGAAGTATTAGCAAGGGTCATCATTTTATTCTACAAGAATACTGTAAACTTTTTACCCAAACCAGGAAAGAGCAAAAGAGGAAATAAAAAGTATTGGTTTATTTCACCCCTGGATATAGCTGCAAAAATCCTGAACCAAAAGTTAGCAAACTAAATTTAAAAATGTATAAAATGCATGATATATCATATATGATGAAATTGAGCTTAATACCTCAAATTCAAGGAAGATTTGTTAAACATGCTTTATTATATCAGTAGATTAAAAGAGAAACCTGGAAAACTGTCTCAATAGATGAAGGGGAAAAAACATGGCAAAATTTTTAGTAAACTGAAATTGAAAGGGAATTTCCTAAATCTGATAAAGACATCCATAAAAAACCTAAATTAATGTAATTCAACCTTTGAAAATATTAGAAGCATTTCCTGTAGAACCAGCAACCATACAAAAATATTTGCTATACCACTTCTGTGAGAAATTATATTTGAGGTCCCAGTTAGTACAACAAGCAAATAAAAGCCTAATGATTGGGAAGGAGGAAATAAAGCTGTTGTGATTTTCAAATGATATGAATGTCAACAGAGAAACCTGGTGGAACCTATAGATGAGTTATTAAAAATTATAAGAGACCTTAGTCAGGTTATTGGATATAAATTCAATATTCAAAAGTCAAGTGCATTTCTATATGCTAGATACAAAACTTAGAAAATGAAATTTTAAAGGGGTAATATTTGCAATGACAAAAAGAGCTATAAAGAATTTAGGATCAACCAAATAAAAATTTGCAGGATTTATTTCCTGAAATTAACAAAACTTTACTGAATAGTACAAAGGAAGATACATGTAAATTGAAAGATATCCTATAGATAAACAGATATATCCAATATTGTCAGAATGTCAGTTTTCTCCTAAATTATCTATACATTCAGTATAATATGACAAGCCTATTCTAAAATTGATTTGGAATAACAAATGGTCAATATATATTTAAATAAGAATATTAAGACATGGAGGATAGCCAGATATAATACTTATTTTTGAGCTATAGCAATTAAGTGGAATATTAGTGAAAAAATAGGGAAATTAACCAATGGAACAGCACACAGAGCCTATAAACACAAATATTTGAACTTTCACAAATGACAAAAGTGAAATGGCAAGTCACTGGGAAAAGAAAGAGCTATTCAATAAGTGAAGATTGAAAAATCAGTTGTCTGTATGGGACAAAAAAGAACTTAGAAGATTAAGAAATGTGAAGAGAAAAATCTCATTCTTTTAGGTTAAAATATAGCTGAAGGATTTTCTAAAGAAGACAAATATGTTAACCATAAAAGAAAAGACTAATAAGTTAATTGGGCTACAATTTTAAAATTATGTTTAAGAAAAAACTTTTCAAAGTAAAGAAACTTGCTTTCCAGGTGCAAACTGGTAGTAGATATCTGTGACAAAAGGATTACCCTTAAAAACATATCAAGAATGCTTACAATGATAAAAGAAAAAACCTCAAAAGAAAAATTGGTAAAAGACATAAAGAGACATATTACAGACAAAGAAACACATGATCACACATGAAGAGATGTTCAGAACTTAAGAAAATAAAACCAAAACCCAAATGAGATACCACTTTACACCCACTTGGCAGAACCTAAGAAAATCTGACAGTACCAAGACTTGGAGAGAATGTAGATCTGGGGAAGCTCATTTACATTGCTGGTGAATGTAAATTGTTACAATGACTTTGGCCAGATTTGTGACTTTTCTTGCTATATTAAATGAACAAATTGTATATCCCAGAAATTCAGAAAAAAAGTTATTTCTGGGCCGGATGTGGTGGCTCACACCTGTAATCCTAGCACTTTGGGAGGCTGAGGAAGATAGATCACCTGAGGTCAGGAGTTTGAGACTAGCCTGGGCAACATGGTGAAACCCCATCTCTACTAAAAATACAAATATTAGCTGGGTGTGGTGGTGCACACCTGTGATCCCAGCTTTGTTCCGTTTGTAATAACAAAAAAATTGAAATAAAATGTTTATTGACAGGAGAATGGATTAGTAAGTTGTGGCATATTCTTATAGTGCAATAAACCATAGATGAAAGAATGCAATTCTATACAATAATATGGATAAACCTTGGTAAAAAAAAAAAAAAATGCTAAGAAATTTCCCAGTCTGACAGTTTGAAGAGAATGGTGGTTCTCCCAACATGGAGTTTGAGATCTGAGAACAGACAGACTGCCTTCTCAAGTGGGTCCCTGACCCCCGAGTAGCCTAACTGGGAGACACCTCCCAGTAGGGGCCGACTGACACCCAGGGCACCCCTCTGAGACAAAGCTTCCAGAGGAAGGATCAGGCAACAACATTTACTGTTCTGCAATATTTGCTGTTCTGCAGCCTCTGCTGGTGATAGACAGGCAAACAGGGTTTGGAGTGGACCTCAAGCAAACTCCAACAGACCTGCAGTGAGGGTCCTGACTCTTAGAAGGAAAACTAACAAATAGAAAGGAATAGCATCAACATCAACAAAAAAGACATCCACAAGAAAACCCCATCTGTAGGTCACCATCATCAAAGACCAAAAATAGATATAACCACAAAGATGGGGAGAAACCACAGCACAAAAGCTTAAAATTCTAAAAATCAGAGTGCCTCTTCCCCTCCAAAAGAACGTAGCTCCTCACCAGCAATGGAACAAAGCTTGACCAAGAATGACTTTGACGAGTTGACAGAAGTAGCCTTCAAAAGATCAGTAATAACAAACTTCTCTGAGCTAAAGGAGGATGTTTGAACCCATCATAAAGAAGCTAAAAACCTTGAAAAAAGATTAGATGAATGGCTAACTAGAATAAACAGCAAGGAGAAGACCATAAATGACTTGATAGAACTGAAAACCATGGCACAATAACTATGTGATGCATGCACAAGTTTCAGTAGCTGATTTGATCAAGTGGAAGAAAGGGTATCAGTGATTGGAGATCAAATTGATGAAATGAAGTGAGAAGAGAAGTTTAGAGAAAAAAAGAAATGAACAAAGCCTCCAAGAAATGTAGGACTGTGTGAAAAGACCAAATCTACATCTGATTGATAAAACTGAAAGTGACAGGGAGAATAGAACCAAGTTAGAAAACACTCTTGAGGATATTATCTGGGAGAACTTCCCCAACCTAGCAAGGCAGGCCAACATTCAAATTCAGGAAATACAGAGAATGCCACAAAGATACTCCTTGAGAAGAGCAACCCCAAGACACATAATTGTCAGATTCACCAAGATTGAAATGAAGGAAAAAATGTTAAGGACAGTCAGAGAGAAAGGTCAGGTTACCCACAAAGGGAAGCCCATCAGACTAACAGCAGATCTCTCAGCAGAAACTCTACAAGTCACAAGAGAATGGGGGCCACTCTTCAATATTCTGAAGGAAAAGAATTTTCAACTCAGAATTTCGTATCCACTCAAACTAAGCTTCATAAGTGAAGGAGAAATGAAATCTTTTACAGACAAGCAAATGCTGAGAGATTTTGTCAACACCAGGCCTACCTTACAAGAACTCCTGAAGGAAGCACTAAACATGGAAAGGAACAACCAGTACCAGCCACTGCAAAAACATGCCAAATTGTAAAGAACTTCGATACTAGGAAGAAACTGCATCAAGTAATGAGCAAAATAACCAGCTAACATCATAATGACAGGATCAAATTCACACATAGCAATATTAACATTAAATGTAAATGGGCTAAATGCCCCAATTAAAAGACACAGAGTGGCAAATTGGATAAAGGGTCAAGACCCATCAGTGTGCTGTATTCAGGAGACCATGTCACGTGCAGAGACACACATAACCTCAAAATAAAGGGATGGGGGAAGATCTACCAAGCAAATGGAAAATGAAAAAAAGAAGGGGTTGCAATCCTAGTTTCTGATAAAACAGACCTTAAACTAACAAAGATCAAAAGAGACAAAGAAAGCCATTACATAATGGTAAAGGGATCAATTCAACAAGAAGAGCTAACTATCCTAAATATATATGCACCCAATACAGGAGTACCCAGATTCATAAAGTCAA
>NW_012101441.1:173464-174723 GCF_000951045.1 Mandrillus leucophaeus | reverse complement strand
GGGATATCACCACCAATCCCTCAGAAATACAAACTACCATCAGAGAATACTATAAACACCTCTATGCAAATAAATTAGAAAATCTAGAAGAAATGGATAAGTTCCTGGACATATACACCCTCCCAAGACTAAACCAAGAAGAAGTTGAATCCCTGAATAGACCAATAACAGGCTCTGAAATTGAGGCAATAATAAATAGCCTAACAATAAAAAAAACACCAGGACTAGGCGGATTCAAAGCCAAATTCTACCTGAGGTATGTACAGGAGCTGGGACTATTCCTTCTGAAACTATTCCAATCAATAGAAAAAGAGGAAATTCTCCCTAACTCATTTTATGAGGCAAGCATTATCCTGATACCAAGGCCCAGCAGCGACACAACAAAAAAAGAGAATTTTAGACCAATATCCTTGGTGAACATCGATACCAAAATCCTAAATAAAATACTGGCAAGCGGAATCCAGCAGCACAGCAAAAAGCTTATCCACCACAATCAAGTTGGCTTCATCTGTGAGATGCAAGATTGGTTCAAAGTATGCAATCAATAAACATAATCCATCATATAAACAGAATCAAAGACAAAAACCACATGATTATCTCAATAGATGCACAAAAAGCCTTTGACAAAATTCAACAACCCTTCATGCTAAAAACTCTCAATAAACTAGGTATTAATGGGACGTATCTCAAAATAATAAGAACTATTTATGACAAATTCACAGCCAATATCACACTGAATGGGCAAAAACTGAAAACATTCCCTTTGAAAACCGGCACAAGATAGGGATGCCCTCTCTCATCACTCCTATTTAACATAGTGTTGGAAGTTCTGGTCAGGGCAATCAGGCAGGAGAAAGAAATAAAGGGTATTCAATTTGGAAAAGAGGAAGTCAAATCGTTCCTGTTTGCAGATGACATGATTGTGTATATAGAAAACACCATTGTCTCAGCCCCATGTCTCCTTAAGCTGATAAGCAACTTCAGCAAAGTCTCGGGATACAAAAATCAATGTGCAAAAATCATAACCATTCCTATACACCAATAATAGAGAAACAGAGAGCCAAATCATGAGTGAACTCCCATTCACAATTTCTTCAAATATAATAAAATACCTAGGAATAAAACTTACAAGGGATGTGAATGACCCCTTCAAGGAGAGCTACAAACCACTGCTCAACGAAATAAAAGAGGACACAAACAAATGGAAGAACATTCCGTGCTCATGGATAGGAAGAATCAATATCGTGAAAATGGCCATA
>NW_012101441.1:171036-173414 GCF_000951045.1 Mandrillus leucophaeus | reverse complement strand
TAGCTCCTCACCAGCAATGGAACAAAGCTTGACCAAGAATGACTTTGACGAGTTGACAGAAGTAGCCTTCAAAAGATCAGTAATAACAAACTTCTCTGAGCTAAAGGAGGATGTTTGAACCCATCATAAAGAAGCTAAAAACCTTGAAAAAAGATTAGATGAATGGCTAACTAGAATAAACAGCAAGGAGAAGACCATAAATGACTTGATAGAACTGAAAACCATGGCACAATAACTATGTGATGCATGCACAAGTTTCAGTAGCTGATTTGATCAAGTGGAAGAAAGGGTATCAGTGATTGGAGATCAAATTGATGAAATGAAGTGAGAAGAGAAGTTTAGAGAAAAAAAGAAATGAACAAAGCCTCCAAGAAATGTAGGACTGTGTGAAAAGACCAAATCTACATCTGATTGATAAAACTGAAAGTGACAGGGAGAATAGAACCAAGTTAGAAAACACTCTTGAGGATATTATCTGGGAGAACTTCCCCAACCTAGCAAGGCAGGCCAACATTCAAATTCAGGAAATACAGAGAATGCCACAAAGATACTCCTTGAGAAGAGCAACCCCAAGACACATAATTGTCAGATTCACCAAGATTGAAATGAAGGAAAAAATGTTAAGGACAGTCAGAGAGAAAGGTCAGGTTACCCACAAAGGGAAGCCCATCAGACTAACAGCAGATCTCTCAGCAGAAACTCTACAAGTCACAAGAGAATGGGGGCCACTCTTCAATATTCTGAAGGAAAAGAATTTTCAACTCAGAATTTCGTATCCACTCAAACTAAGCTTCATAAGTGAAGGAGAAATGAAATCTTTTACAGACAAGCAAATGCTGAGAGATTTTGTCAACACCAGGCCTACCTTACAAGAACTCCTGAAGGAAGCACTAAACATGGAAAGGAACAACCAGTACCAGCCACTGCAAAAACATGCCAAATTGTAAAGAACTTCGATACTAGGAAGAAACTGCATCAAGTAATGAGCAAAATAACCAGCTAACATCATAATGACAGGATCAAATTCACACATAGCAATATTAACATTAAATGTAAATGGGCTAAATGCCCCAATTAAAAGACACAGAGTGGCAAATTGGATAAAGGGTCAAGACCCATCAGTGTGCTGTATTCAGGAGACCATGTCACGTGCAGAGACACACATAACCTCAAAATAAAGGGATGGGGGAAGATCTACCAAGCAAATGGAAAATGAAAAAAAGAAGGGGTTGCAATCCTAGTTTCTGATAAAACAGACCTTAAACTAACAAAGATCAAAAGAGACAAAGAAAGCCATTACATAATGGTAAAGGGATCAATTCAACAAGAAGAGCTAACTATCCTAAATATATATGCACCCAATACAGGAGTACCCAGATTCATAAAGTCAAGTCCTTAGAGACCTACAAAGAGACTTAGATTTCCACACAATAACAATGGGAGACTTTAACACCCCACTGTCAACATTAGACAGATCAACAAGACAAAAAGTTAACAAGGATATCCAGGACTTGAACTCAACTCTGCACCAAGTGGACCTAATAGACATCTACAGAACTCTCTACCCCAAATCAGCAGAATATGCATTTTTCTCAGCACCACATCACACTTATTCCAAAACTGACCACATTGTTGGAAGTGAAGCACTGCTCAGCAAATGTAAAAGAACAGAAATTATAGCAAACTGTCTCTCAGAAAACAGTGCAATCAAATTAGAACTCAGGATTAAGAAACTCACTCAAAACTGCACTCACTCAAAACTGCACAACTACATGGAAACTAAACAACCTGCTCCTGAATGACTACTGGGTACATAATAAAATGAAGGCAGAAATAAAGATGTTCTTTGAAACCAATGAGAACAAAGACAAAATGTACCAGAATCTCTGGGACACATATAAAGCAGTGTGTAGAGGGAAATTAATAGCACTAAATGTCTACAAGAGAAAGCAGGAAAGATCTAAAATTGACACCCTAACATCACAATTAAAAGAACTAGAGAAGCAGAAGCAAATACATTCAAAATCTAGCAGAAGGCAAGAAAAAACTAAGAGCAGAACAGAAATGAAGGAGATAGAGACACAAAAATACCCTTCAAAAAAATCAATGAATTCAGGAGTTTTTTTTTTTTTTTAAAAAGATCAACAAAATAGACTGCTAGCAAGATTAATAAAAAAGAAAAGAGAGAAGAATCAAACAGATGCAATAAAAAATGATAAAGGGGATATCACCACCAATCCCTCAGAAATACAAACTACCATCAGAGAATACTATAAACACCTCTATGCAAATAAATTAGAAAATCTAGAAGAAATGGATAAGTTCCTGGACATATACACCCTCCCAAGACTAAACCAAGAAGAAGTTGAATCCCTGAA
>NW_012101441.1:147460-165616 GCF_000951045.1 Mandrillus leucophaeus | reverse complement strand
TGTTGGAGAGGATGTGGAGAAATAGGAACACTTTTACACTGTTGGTGGGACTGTAAACTAGTTCAACCATTGTGGAAAACAGTGTGGCAATTCCTCAAGGATCTAGAACTAGAAATAAAATTTGACCCAGCCATCCCATTACTGGGTATATACCCAAAGGACTATAAATCATGCCACTATAAAGACACATGCACACGTATGTTTACTGTGGCACAATTTACAATAGCAAAGACTTGGAACCAACCCAAATGTCCATCAATGATAGACTGGTTTAAGAAAATGTGGCAAATATACAGCATGGAATACTATGCAGCCATAAAAAAGGATGCATTCGTGTCCTTTGTAGGGACACGGATGAAGCTGAAGACTATCATTCTGAGCAAACTCTCGCAAAGACAAAAAACCAAACACTGCGTGTTCTTACTCATAAGTGGGAATTGAACAATGAGAACACTTGGACACAGGATGGGGAACATCACACACTGGGGATAGATGTGGGGTGGGGAGTGGGGGAGGGATAGCATTAGAAGAAATACCTAATGTAAATGACAAGTTAATGGGTGCAGCACACCAACATGGCACATGTATACATATGTAACAAACCTGCACATTGTGCACATGTACCCTAGAACTTAAAGTATAATAATAAAAACAAATTACACATCTAGCAACCACTGAGCATTTGAATATAATAAAGTCTGCCTAAACTTAAAAAGAAATGCTAAGAAAACAACTAACAAGTACTAGCACACTCTGCAAATGTACGATTTTTTATGACATTAAAAAATAAGCAATATGCAAAGTGTCCATAAATACATATTCAAATATATATATTCATATATACATGCTTTGAAACATATATATTTATAAATACATATATTTATGTATACATATATTGATTTTATATATGATACACATATATTTATGTATGCATATATTAAGAGCACTTATTAATAAGAAACACATTAGCACCACAATAGAAGTATGAGCAATGACCATATAGAGGATTTGGAGAAAAACTATGAAAGACCAGTATGAAGTTTTAAAAAATGTTTTCTTTAAATGAATAGAAACAAAATAACAGCGGTATGGTATTTCGTGTCAAGTAAATAAGTCAGAATTCCTTATAAAGGGTAAAGATGATACTGATAAAAGATGTTTCTACTATGTTGCTGGTATAAAAATAAATTTTAACAAGCTGTCAAAATGATGTGATTATGCTTTAAAATCTTCTAGAAATCAGTTTATTTTATAAATATTCATTGTGTAACTTTTATGAGCCAATTACTGCAAAGCAGTAGCAATACCATGAAAAATCATCTTAGTTGCTGATCTAATTACCTTATTGTATAGGGAAGAATATAAGCATTAATAAAGTAATTACACAGAATTGGTAATTACCAAGTGTGATTACTTCTATGAATGTAATGTACACATGTCATATAAACATATAACAAGAAATCAGAGTTCTGGACATAAGAGTTTTCCCTTGAAAAGTGGTAATTGACCTGAAACTTGAGGAACGATGAGGAATTAAATAGTCTAAATCAGACATGGCACAACACGCCTGTAGTCTTAGCTATTTGGCAGGCTGAGGTGGGAGGATCACTTTAGTTAAAGTCCAGTCTGGTCAAAATAGTGACACCTTGTTTCTAAATAAATAAATATGGTGAAAAAGGGGAACTCTAAGAAGGGTTTAGAATAAGATTGGTGATTGAGGCAGCGGTGAGATGAACGAGGGATTTGGGGATCCATAATAAAGTCTCCGGTCTTTATTCCAAGAGTAACCATTTAGTTTTATAGATTGTGTTGGCTGCTGCATGAAGATAGATTGAAGGGAATTAAGAGGAGTTGTAGGAGCTCATTAAAGAGACTGTTTAAAGTAAGAAATAGGTGATAATAATTTGACTAGAGAAGTGAACAGAAAAGTTTGTTATGGTTTTATTTTTTTAAGTAAACGATGTCTGATATGTTTTGGCTGTGTTCTCAACCAATTCTCTCCTGTTTCCCCACCCATATCTCATCTGGAATTGTAGTTCCCACAATACCTATGTATCATGGGAGGGACCAAATGGGAGGTAATTTAATCATGGGGATGGTTACCCTCATGCTGCTCTTGCTTTTCTTGTGATAGTTAATGAGATCTCATGAGATTTGATGGTTTGATAAGCGGCTTCCACCTTTGCTAGGCTCTCATTCTTCTCACTCTTGCTGCCATGTGAAGAAGCATGTGTTTGGTTTCCCTTCTACCATGATTGTTAGCTTCCTGAGGCCTTTCCAGCCATGCTGAACTGTGAGTCAATTCAATCTCTTTTCTTTATAAATGAACCAGCCTTGGGTATTTCTTCAGAGCAGTGTGAAAATGAACTAATACTGTAAATTGGTACCATATAGTGGGGCACTGCTATAAGAATACCCAAAAATGTGGAAGCGACTTTGGAACTGGGTAACAGGCAGAAGTTGGAACCATTTGTAGGACTCAGAAGAAGACAGAAAAATGTGGGAAGGTTTTGAACTTCTTAGAGACTTGGAAGGCTCAGAATACAGAAAGATGTGGGAAAGTTTGAAACTTCCTAGAGACTTGTTGAATGGCTTCAAAAATGCTGATAGTGATATGGACCATGAAGTCTAGACTGAAGTGGACTGAGATAGAGATGAGGAACCTGTTGAGAACTGGAATAAATGTGACTCTTGTTATGCTTTAGCAAAGAGACTGATGACATTTTGTTCCCACCCTAGAGATCTGTGGAACTTTGAACTTGAGGGAGATGATTTAGGGTATCTGGCAGAATAAATTTCTAAGTGGCACAGCATTCAAGATGTGACATGGGTGCTTTTAAAATCATTGAGTTTTATTCATTCATAAAGATATGACTTGGAATTGGAACTTATGTTTAAAAAGGAAGCAGAGCATAAAAGTTTGGAAATTTGTAGGCTGATGATGCAATAGTGAAGAAAAACCCCATTTCCTGGGGAGAAATTCAAGCCTGCTGCAGAAATTTGCATAAGTAACGAGGAGCCAAATGTTAATCACCAAGACAATGGGGAAAATGTCTCCATGGCATGTCAGAGACCTTCGCAACAGCCCTTCCCATCACAGACCTGGAGACCTAGGAGGAAACAATGGTTTTGTGGGCTGGGCCCAGGTACCCCTTACTGTGTGCAGCCTAGCAACTGGGTGACCAGCATCTCAGCCACTCCAGCCCTGGCTATAAGAGGCCAAAGCACAGCTTGGGCTGTGGCTTCAGGAGGTGCAAGCCCCAAGCCTTGGCAGCTTCCATGTGGTGTTGAGCCTGCAGGTGCACAGAAGGCAAGAATTGAGGTTTGGGAACCTCTGCCTAGATTTCAGAGGATGTGTAGAAATGCTTGGATGTCCAGACAGAAGTTTGTTGCAAGGGTGGAGCCCTCATGGAGAACCTCTGCTAGGTCAGTGAGGAAGAGAAATGTGGTGTCAGAGGTCCCATACAGAGTCCCCACTGGGGCACTGCCTAGTGAAGCTGTGATAAGAGGGCCACCATCCTCCAGACCCGAGAATAGTGGATCCACCTACAGCTTGCCTGGAAAAGCTGCAGGCACTCAACACCAGCCCATTAAAGCAGTCTAGAGGGGGGTTATACCCTGCACAGTGAAAGTGGCAGAGCTTCCCAAGACCATGGGAGCCCACCTCTTGCATCATCACGACCTGGCTGTGAGACATAGGATCAAAGGAGATTATTTCACAACTTTAGGATCTAATTACTGCCTTGTTGAATTTCGGACTTGCATGGGACCTGTAGTCTCTTTGTTTTAGCCAATTTCTCCCATTTGGAATGGCTGTATTTACACAATGCCTATGTCCCCATTGTATCTAGGAAGTAACTAACTTGCCTTTGATTTTACAGGCTCATAGGTGGAAGGGACTTGCCTTGTCCCTTCCATATGAGACTTTGAACTTGGACTTTTGAATTAATGCTAGAATCACTTGAGACTTTGGGGGACTGTTGGAAGGGCATGATTGTGTTTGAAATGCAAGGACATGAGATTTGGGAGGGGCCAGGGGCAGGAATAATATGGTTTGGCTGTGTCCCCACCCAAATCTCATCTTGAATTGTAGTCCCCATAATCCCCACATGTCATGGGAGGGACCTGGTGAAAGGTAATTAAATCATGGGGATGGTTACCTTCATGCTGCTCATGCTATTCTCCTGACAGTGAATGATAATGAGTGCGTTCTCAGAAGATCTTTTGGTTTTATAAGATGGCTTGACAGCATGAAAATGAACTGATACAATGTCCAAATGTCCTTTAAGTTGTATCCATGTAATATGGTATTATTCAGTTGCCCACTGAAATTTGCTTTTGAAGAATAGTTAATAACTAAGACAAATATACAGTGATATAAAGTAGAATGGAAAGCCACACCTGCAGGATGTACTTTTATTGAAAAGCTAAAAGAAGGAGAAGGAAAAGAAAGAGGAAGAGGAGGAGGAAGGAAAATCTATGAAAATATTACTAGTTTCTTTGTTAGGTAAGAGTATAAATTAAGTGTATCTTCAATTGTATGTATTTCACTATTTAGTAAATTTTAACAGTAAGTGTATATTGTGTTTAAAATCAGAAAAAATGAGATATGATAATATAATTTATTTCACATTTCTATTTAGAAAATTATAGCCAAAAAATGAATTAAAGAGACTCAAGAAGCACATCTGATAGATTTGCATGTGCAATTCATTTTGTAGATTAGTTAGCTGGCAAAGCAAATATGCCACTGGGATAACTCAGAACTTTAAAAGGAGTAGTCTGGGTAACAGTATTTTCAACACCACTATGATAACTTAACTGGGCTATGAAATGCCCAGATAGCTGATAAAAAATTATTTCTGGGTGGGGCTGTGGGAGTATTTCTAAGAGAGATCAGCACTTGAATCTGTAGACTGAGTAAAGCAGATAGCTCTCACCAATGTAGATGGGCATTACCCAATCTGTTGAGAGCCCCAGTGGAACAAAAGGCAGAAGTTTTGGGTGAGACATCTATCTTCTCCTGCCCTCAAATATTAGCACTCCTCTTTCTCAAGCCTTTGGAACTGGACTAAATTACAACACCAGGTTTCCTGGTTCTCCAGCCTGCAGACAGCATTTCATGCCAATTCTCAGCCCCTATAATCATGTGAGCCAATCCTATAATAAATCTACTCTTATACCTCTATCTCTATTTCTCTCTATATCTATATATCCTATCAGTTCTGTTTCTCTGTAAAACTCTGACTAATATAACTACCAAAACCAAAATTATTCATCCTGTTTCTTTTAAGTGTCTGGAACATTTGTTGATCCATTGAGAGTCATAATTCTTGTAAAGATTTGCAAATCAAATGCAGATGCCTGACTGACTGGGTAACAAAACAGAATCAAATGGGGTAATCAGCTTCAAAGGTATGATTTATATATATTTTCATTTCTGTTTCTCCTCAAATTCTCCTGGTTTTATTAATACTGTTAATAAATAATGTGAGCAGAAGTCAGCATTGCCAAGTAATTAAACCCACAAGTTCTTCAAGCAAACTGCCTGGGTTTGAATTATGTCTCCCTTCTTACTGACTTTATGACTTGGAGCAAGACATTTAACATCTCTGTGCTTCAGAATCTTTATCTATGAAATGGGGATAATGGTAATACCTTCACAGGATTTTAACAAGTGGTGATGTGACTTGCATTGTGACAAGGAACATGGTTATATGACCTAGAAAATTCTCAGTGCCTATTCTGTATAGAAGGAAGCCAGGAAGTGCCATATCCAGGTTTTTTTGTGGCCAGGAAAAGGTTGAAACTCCAGTACCATCTCAAGTGTTTCCTAGGAATATGGGATCCATATTTCCTAGACTTGTCCTAGGAAAAGTCTGAGGCATTGGCGTAAAATAGCTTACTGACTTTCCAGTTGTAATACGGAAAATATTTCCATTTTCCCAAATGCACTGTAAGTACCAAGTGAAGAATGCACTGTACATAAAACCAGGCTCCCTAAACTGTTTGCTATTTATAAACAACTTAATGTGAATTCACATACATATACGGACTTATTTCCTTATGTAGGTTTTATACTAAATCTATTTAAATAGGATTTTGGTTAAGTCCTCAAATTTGGCATTCTTTAAAGTATTTCAACATTGCTGACAGCTAAAATGTTTAGTTTTCTTCTTAATACCATGACCAGCTTCCATGATTTAATGATTGACTGCAATGCACTATTGTTTTCTTCTTTCCTCACAAAGAAAGATATCCTACAAGGATCATCAGAAATCAACAAGGGTAGATATTAGGGGCTTACTGGTTCTCTTTGAAGATTCCAGGGATTTAGATCTAAGTTGAACTGAATTCAGGTGACGAAGTAGAGCAACGAACTTGCTTTTGAACCTTGTTAATTCTTTAGTTCTAGGAAGTTGATGTGTCATTGATTACCATAATTCTTACCAGCTTAAAAAATATGCATAGTGAAAAGTCATAAAAGTCACTTCACCACATTAAATGTTGATGAAAGAAATTGCATCCTTAACCTTTGAGTCATTGATGTTGCAACAACCCCATATCTTATAGTTCTTGCTAAAGGCACACAGTAGTTTAACAAATATTTTGCTTAACTGGATAATGCCTTAATTATAAAGGGTAAATGGGAATTCTAATCCCGGTACATGTGCAGGCTTCTAGGCCAAACTCAGAAGATGATGGGAGGACTTTGATTCTGTCGGCCATTTATTCACAGGAAGATCTGCTTAGAAGTTCACTTGTAGGATTGGCTTTGCTGCAAGCATACCAACTCATTCTATTATTCTAAATATTATGACATTCTTTCCTCACTTGTAAAATTGGAAGAGATTTTTTGGGGAAGAAATAAGTGAGTAATTGTCTTGGATCTTTGGAAACAATTGTGAATTATACTGAAGGCAGCTGTGGTAAAGTAAAATTTTTGGACACTTGAGATGAACCATTTCTTGTGCAGATCTCATTTACTGATCACACATCCAAAAACTCTCCTCGCTCCAAGTATCTTTGCCACCATGGTGATTTTGAAAGATATCTAGTGTTCTAGACTCACTAAAAAGTGAACTCAGTAGTGATGATTTAGTAAATGCTATGGAGTGCAATACAGATCCTTGCTTTCAGGACCAGGACACTCATTATCCCAGTTTATAGGTGTTGGTTGCAAACAGCTCTGAGTTTCTCTCTGGGAATTCCCCTCAACTACAGGAAGCCACCTCTTCTAAAGTTGCGCTTCCTTCCCTGTGACAGTCTGCACCCAGTGACTGACTGTTGATGAAGGTACAATGGCCCAACTTTATTGCCTCCATTTTGGACTACTTTGAAGGCCTTTCCCAGCTCCAGAGCTTCCTGGAGGACTGCCTGAGACATCTGTTTGACTGTGTTGCAGTTCCACTTGTTCCTCTCCCTAATGCTGCAGTTTTTCCATCATTTACTGGTGTTATTCCCAAGAGCTTTCTCCCACAAAAATCTCCTGCATACAAATTTTTATCTTAGAGTATTTCTCACAGTGAACCTATCCTCTAGCAGATGAAGTCAGGAGTGACTCCAGGAAATAGATTATAAAGTGAAAGTCTAGGAGCTGGATCTACCTCTGGCCAACTGGTAATGAGGACCCCATTATAGAAGGTGAGTAGAGTACTCATAGCCCCTAACGTGTTATAGTGGTTATTGTGAAAACTTTCACTAATGGTGAACTGGAACAAGATACCTGGTGAAAGGAAATGTACAAGTGTGAGATCATCCTAGGCATTTGAAAGATTCTGAGAAAATAGTAATTATAAAGGCTGTGAAATCAATCAGACAGTCTTTGCTGGGTGCTATTGAGTCATTGAAGAAATACCTTAAAATGCTGACGATAATTAACAATTAATTAAATAATAGCTCTAAAAACTGGAGAGCTTTTTTGGTAGTAGAAAAGAGACTCAATTCTTGGAATTTGAAGGGAAGAAAAGAATGTTGTAAGACTAGTAGAATTCCAGAGAAAGTTGACTAGTCAACCATGGCAAATCTGACATGCTGAGATCAGAAGCCTATTATGAAGGCGGAGAATCCAGAGTCTAGAGATGGGGCCATTATGGGTAAAATCATCAAAAATCCTGGATTTCCAGATACTCTGTTCCTTTCGGGCCTGCAGGAATGGCCCACACATTCCTTTAAAAGGCCAGTGCTTCCCCATCCTGCTTTAAAAGACAGTATGCACTCCTCTCAGGATCTGTCCCTATCTCCTCTCCTGACCACCAGATCAATATTTAGGGTTAATTCATAATACATCCCAGCCAGAGAAGTGCCGGATCTGCCAAAAAAGGAAAAGAAATGTAATCCAAAGGATCAGTGAGACCCAGTCAACAGACAGTAGCAGGGGCCAGGAGTGTTTTTTGAAATTTGTTCCTGAGGTGCTGGATCAGGGGGACAGAATATAAAGTTGGATAAGCAAGACTTTATTTGCTGCTTTTCTGGGATATAGGATTTAACCCCTTGGTAAGACTTTAGAAGAAAGTATTAATATACTGCTAGGATGTTCCTTGGAAGCTTGACAAAAACAAAGACTGCTCTAAATGAAGTAAGAATACTAGAACTATAGGGACAAACAGCTGACAGAGGGATCAATAGGAGGAGAGAAGTGGACATGTTAGAAAGGATACACTACATATGGCTGGAAAACTTACCAGCTGACAATGTTCGTGGGAGGGCTAGGCAGACAATCTTTTTACCGAGGGAACAAGGATTGCACTTGGGAGAGGGATACCAGTGTCAACGGGAAGCTCAACACTGGCTTTCCCTTGCAGACCAGGATTGATAGGAGGAAATGCTGTCCCAAAACAGGCAATGAAGATGAAAGAGGGCAGGTGCTTAATCATCAGAAGCAAGCTGTGCACAATTACTGTAATGACAGGCAAAACCGGAGTGCCAATTCCGGGTCTGACCCACACAGAGCTATAAAATGATTAACAGAATACAAAATTCCTGGGGAGAAAGATACATGGGCAGCAAACAGGGATATTGCTTAATTTATACTACCAAATACAAGAAAAATTAATGATTAGGAGGCTGAGAGCACCTCCCTCAATAATATACCACAATCGTTGGCCCAGTTTCCAGACTTGAGGGAAATCTTGGGCCCAGAACCTGCTGACTGAAGGGGAGAGCAACTGGGTGCTCAGAACAAGGGGCTCTGCAACTCTATGGTAAATATATATAGGAATAATTCTTCCAGTTCTTTCCCCAAAGGAAATGTAACTATACATAACACTATACAATGGGAAAAGAGGAATTTCCAGAAATTTCAAGGACTCTCGTACATAGGCTCTGAGTTGGCACTGATACTCAGAAATATGAAGCATTGTCATGGATGTCCTTCTTACAATGATGATTATGAAAGCCAGGTAATAAGTGGAGCTCTGGCCCAGGGATGACTCACAGGTAAGTTCTTATTCCTATCTCCAAATACGTAATTCATTTAGGGCACAACTCTCACATTGATTCCTTTTCTTGTGGAATAAGCATTATCATGATATGAAAGGTTAGGTGGAAGCTATTGAAGCTGCCCACTCCACGCCCAGTCAATATGATAAATAAAAACAATATTGCATTTCAGCAAGAATGGTAGAAATTAAGACCTAAAGGAGGCAGAGATGATTGATGCTATCATTTAATTTACCAGTCTGGCCCCTGTGAAAACGTTGAGATTCTATTGGATAACAGTATAGTGCTGCAGACTCAACAAACTATTATACGAGTCCCAATTGCAGCTTCTATGCCAGGGGTGGTATCATCGCTAAAGCAGATTACCATGGACTTGGGTAGGTGGCATTTGGCCATTGACTTAGCAGATGTGTTATTTTCCATCTCTGTCAAGAAAGAGGCTTAAAACCAGTTTTCATTCACATGGAACAGACAATAATAAATATATACAGTCTTGACCTAAAGCTATATTAAATCTCCAACCCTCTCTTGTAATATATTTCCAAGAGACCTCAACTGTCTGGATATTCTGCAGTATGTCATATTGTTCCACTGTATTGATGACCCATCTTAATTGGAACAAATAAGCAAAAAGTGACAAGTATGTTGGAGGCTCTGATAAGATATATGTGCTCCTTGGGAAATCATGTATAGTCCGGAGGTGGAAGATACACCCTGTGAAGATTCAAGGACTGCTGCGTCAGTGAATTTTACAGTGGTCAGGGGCATGCATGTAAATCCCCTCCAAAATAAGGGATAAACTATTAAAACTTACAACTCCTATCATTAGAAAGGTAGCACAATGCCTTGTAAGCCCCTTCAGGTTCCTGGAGAGAAAATTTTACATACTTGGGAATACTTCTTAAACCCACTAACCAAGTGATATAAAAGCTATCTGCTCTTAGCAGGGCTCAACGCAGATAAGAGGTCTGCAGGACGTCCAGGCTAGAATTCAGGCAGCTCTACCATCTGGGTCATAAGGCCCAGCAGACCTTATGTTACCAGAGGTTCTGTGGTGAGAAAAAGCACAATGTTGAACTTATGAGTCAACTGATATCAGATAGCATCTGTCATCTACCACCTCACTGCTGAGACAATAGGCTTAGGAGAGGAGTAACCAGAATGGCAAGAATAGAGGATATCCCCTATTTGTTCCCACTTACCAAAACTTATCTAGCTACTGCCACTTCTAAATATTCAGCATCCAGCAAAGGGTACTAATACTGAGCCCCTAATATAGCAGAAGGGTAACCAGCCTATTGATAGTAAACTGATTACATGGAATCACTCTTACTCTGGAGAAGACAGCAATTCATTTTGTCTTTCCTGCTGACATAGTCTTGGTTAGCACTATCATCTAAGTGCTACAGAATATCAAATCAACTGAACAGATAATAAGCGGTCCTTCATAATAACAAATAAGACCCCAAACACCGCCTACAACAATAAAATGGTTATAGTTTTGGGTTCTATGACATGACAGCCCACTACTTAGAAGCTGCCCACCCAGTAGAGCAATGGATTTGCCTTTTGAATATTCAGTTCTGGCATCAGTGGGATATGTTACTCTGCAAGAATGGAATGCCATTCCCTAGAATGCACTACACCTCTAAATCAGGAGTCAACAAACTACAGTCCAAGGACCTGCCAGCTTTGTTGTAAATAATGTTTTAATAGAACATGGCCACTTTCCTTCATTTACATATTGCCTATGGCTGCTTTCACACTAAAGCAGCAGAATTAAGAGTTGCAACAAAGCTCATATTGCCTGTAAAGCCCAAACTGTTTAGTGTTTGGCCTTTTACAAAAAAAATATGCTGACACCTGCTCTAAGTCAATGATTATCATATGGTACAGGGTTCCCCGTAGGTTAAACACATTGGTTCTTGAAACGAACTGTGGAAATCAGAATATCTCCACATATCATCACCTCCAATGGTCCACATATGTGCTTTCCAGCCCAGCAGCTTCATGTTTTTTGAGGCTAGGAGTTCTAGTTAACTGAGAAGGATAATGCTTCCTTTAGAGAACACAGTAAAAATCCCATTAAATTCTAAGGTATGGTTTCCATCCAGTTACTTTGGGATCTCCATGCAAAGAGATCAGCACAAAGGGTAATAGGCTCTGAAGACCAGAAGGAAGCAGGATAGCTGCTATACAGTGAAAATAGGAAGTAATATGTTTGACAACTGGGTTATACAATAGGGAATTTTTTTAGTATGCTCCTGCAGCTCTTCTTAATTTTAACAGTAGTAGTAAAGTGCAATAGTCATGGCCTAGAACAACATGGTGACCAGAAGAAGCTTATATTCCACGTGAGGGTCTGGATCACCTCACTAAATAAGCCACCTGGACCAGCAGAAGTGCTGAAGTTGAAGGAATTCTAGAATGGGCAGCAGAGAAGAAAGATGAGCATTAGTTGCAATCTTGAGACAGCAATATGGTGGGGTTTGTAGCTTATCCCATTAACCTTCCTTAGTATAGTTCCCCAGAAAAAGATACCAACCACAATTCTGGAAAAGTGGATGGGATGAATTTTTAATAGAAAGCAAAAGGATCCAAGAGGTACAAGGTCTTTTCTCTTCAATATATTCAATATCAGTTCATACCATTCCTCTCTCACAACATTCCAGTTACATTGATCTCCTTATAAAAACATTCCAAGTCTTTCAAACTTCTAGGCCATTGGATTTTTCTTTCTTCTGCCAGGAATGCTCTTCTGGCTGTTATCATAGTAGTCTCAATTTCTTCAAGTCTCAACTCATACGTCATCTCCCCTGAATGTCTTCACCAAACCACAAACTACCCTATCTAAAGTGGCCTTTTCAGGTTGTTCTGTATCATCAACCTGCTTACTATGTAACATTTAACACAATCTGTTAATTATGTTATTTATTTACTGTGTCTTCTTCATTAGAATGTAAATTCTATAAGGGCAGGGAGCTTGTTTGCCATATTCATCATTTTATTTCCAGTACTGTGACTGGCATATACCAAGTGTTCCAAAATACTTGTTGATTCATTCAACAGATAAATAAATTCAAAAAATTAAGCATAGCTGGGTGGGAGTTAGAAATGAGCATTTTTAACAAGTAGCTCACGTTGTGATGTTGATGCAAATTTTCCTCATACCACATTCTCAGAAAGAATAATTTGGTGGTTAAGGAGTATAAAAAATAAACTTTCATTTACTTCTTATAAGGTATTTTGATAGTGATATAATCTATAATTTCATTGACTTTGTTATATGTCCATTCTCCACTTACCACTATATGTGTATTACCCCATTTAATATATACAACAACCCTGTTATTGTTCCCATTTCACCTATGAGGGAGCTAAAACTCAGAGTACTCAGAAGCTCAGCCAAGGTTTATACATATGGTAAATATATTCAGAACCAGGACTTGCGTTTGTCTGACACCAAAACCAATGCTTCTTAACCTCTCCTCTATGACATTTGGTATACAAATGGCTCCCCTCATCTGTTGCTTGGAGTTTATTTAGGAATACCCTTCTCTAGTCTTCTTCACTTTTTTTCTTTTCACTTGTCACTAACCTAGAAAGAAGCCATTACTTTAGCCAGATGGCAGTCAAATCACACCTCTTAGAGAATGAACCGACTGCCTTTACTTTAAATGGCACATAAATCTTAATGTTTAAATTATCCTTTCAACATAGTGCCAGGAAAAATATAGGGGAAATGACTGAATATATCAGAAATAGTCATAAATCCCTTAGTGTGGAAAGGTTTGAAGCTTTCAACAATGGAAAGGATATTTCAGACTGTTACACATCTTGCTTCAGACTGCTGATTGAAAGACAATGCTTTCTCAGAAAAAGTAGATTTGAGGAGTTTTAGGTAGTATTGTCAAGAATTTCTGTACCAAATTGATTTGGGAACCTTGCCAAAGTAGCATTTTCCTAGGATATTAACTTGTAATCTCCTATTTGTAATCATGGATACTTATTTGCTCCATAAATGTACATGTGTTGGATGCTTTCTTGTAATGATGATTATCCACTCCCAGACAGCATCCTGTTTTGTTCTTAGAGTGGATTCCTTTTTACCTGTTGGACTTATTTAGCTTAAACAACTGTCCCATTGGAGAACATAGAGCATTTCTTTGTAGCCTGGATTTTCACCAAAAGAGTCAACCAAAATAAAGAGTTGTAGGATTGTTAATTAAATTCAGGACTTAAACGCAAATAATATACAGATGTTCCTTGATATGCAATAGGGTTATATCCCAATAAACCCATCATAAGTAAACTATACCCTGTCAGAAATGTATTTAATATCCCAATAAACACATTGTAAAGTTGAAAAATTGTAAGCGAAACTATCCTAAATCAGGGACCATACATATGGACTTTGCTGTCTGTTATCATTGTTGTAGTAGCAGATATCAGAAAAGGAGAGATGGGGATTGATTGTTAACTGTGTTTCTTAGATACAAAAGTAGAATAAAACACACTGAAAAAGCTTCCATTTTATTTTTAAAAAGTATATAGAGAGCTGTAGGTGAAAGAACTTTTGTTATCTAAGTCTTATAAGCTTTACAACTTGTTCTGCAGAGAGGCTACTTAAATTAACTTCAGTAACAGTGAACAAAGGGTTTATTTGATTTTACATTGAGAAATAAAATTTAAAATTATAAAAATATACTTATTAAACCAATAATTAGGTTATTAAATGAAATACAGTCATGCTTGCAACTATGTGCTAATAGTAGGAGGAAACAAAATATAAATCAAGGTCTGTCTTTTTTTTGTGGTGAAATCATACAAAATTCATCAGCCCTCTCTCTAAATACAATCACATTGAGGGTTAGGGCATCAACATATGAATCTGGAAGCACACAACTCAGTCGATAGCAACATGTGCTCATATCATAGCTCCATTGCTTCCTTCCTGTTTGAATTTGGACAAGTTATAAACATCTCTAAGCCTCAATTTGAAAATCTATAAAATATGGGTAATTCTACTACTCAACACACAGGATGTTGACATGGATTAAAATAAACATTGCATTTTAAGGACCCATTATAGTATCTGGGCATAGAAAAAGCACAAAATAAATATGATATTGTCATAAGTTTCCATTGCTATTCCAATACTGATTAAATGTGAAAAAGGAAAAAGCCCTCATTTCTCTTCTTCACAGTAGTAAGAAATGGTAAAGCTGAGTTTGCGGAAAGGAGAAAGAGTGGGAAGAAGCAGCCATTCTGAGAAGAGAAAAGCAGGATGAGTCCCTGAGGCTTTGAGTGGGAGTAAGAAGAACATTTCTGTCCAAGAAGGGCATTGGTGCTTCATTGCCCAGAGACATATTATGTTTCCCATCAGTCTGTCTTTTCCAATAGACTCACATCTCAAGGAGTAAAATGACTAACTTTTATAAACCTTTGTAACCCTTACATTATCTGAAATTGTGCTTTGCCTGTGGTCGATGTTCAATATTTTTATATAGTTTATATGATGTTTAATAATTTAATTATATATTATTTAATTGTGATTATTCTATCACTTTGCTTAACCAGTATTACCAGGGTCTGGCCACTATAGAGGATCAGATCATCCAGATTTCTCTGAAGCATGCAGATTTGCTGGGGTCCTAAACAAACACAACCGTGTTAGCCTAACTCAAATAATCATGACAGTCCTTCAGTTACTTAAGAGGAATGTTGTGATTTTGATATTTTATTATAAATAGAAAAACAGAAACCCTTAAATAAATTCCTAACTCTCTTTGAAGTCACCCCTTCGTTAGCCATGTTTTAAGTGTTTACATATTTTTTGAAAGTGGTGTGTTTTCATGGGTTTTCTCTTTTCATTTGTTTCACTTATCACTGTTATCCTGTGGTTTCTAGATTATTTTTGTTTTTCTCCAAGATATTCTACTAGGTTGCTTCCTTATCTTCATTTTTTTCCCTTTTCCAAAAATATAGAAGTTAAAGATGGAAAAGATACATTGCTCATCCTCAAGCCTCTCTTCTTCCATGGTTGGATAATACTCTTAATAGATCAATTTTTCCAACTTAGCTGAAAATGATTCAAGCAATGGGGTTTCCACCACCTCCTTTGAAGGACTATTTCACAGACTGACAGATCTCATTATGTGGTCATTTTCCCCCTCATTCTCTGCCTACTTTTTCTTTGCTCAATTTAATCTTGTTTCTCTTAGTTATACCCCTTTGGATAATTCAGAGAAATTCCTTTCACCTTCTTGCTCCCTATTTTCCTAAAATATTTACAGATGGTTATTATTTCTCCTTAGTCATTATTTGGCCCAGTCATTTGAGTTACATCTTTCATCTTTCTCTGTTATCCAGTGCCCCAACTTATTCAATATTTTGATATTCGTGCTCAGAACTTGTCATTTTAAAAAATATTCTGACTACTTCAGAATGAAAATTTCCAAACCTCAGCATGAGACTTTTTTCTCGGAAACTTCAAGATAATATCCACACTCATTGCGGGACAGAAACAATTCAGGGCCACAGTTGCCATTAGCTTCAGTTGTAACATTAAACAATGTGGTTCTGCCTGGATAAAATTCTCCTTGTTCAAGTCCTGTCTTTTCCATGAAACCTCATTCACAGCACTTGGCACCATTAGGGGGAAGGCCAATACTGCATTGTCTGAAAGAAAAGGAATACTTTTGCCACAGAACATTTAGAAACATTCTGAAAGAGGCACCCTTCTTCTGAAGGAATGATACAATTTTTCAAAAAATAAAATTTTGATTAGAAAAGAGAATTTTCTTTCAAATTTCTCTAAAAATCAAACTCACTCTCACTACATGCTCTGAGATCTCCAAAATAATTTCGTTTTCCAGGTGCAAAGTTTTTTAAAATTTCATTGTCTTTTGGGGTACAAGTGGTTTTGGTTACACGGATGAATTGTATGGTGGTGAAGTCTGAGATTTCAGTGTGCCTATCACTCAAATAGTGTACATTGTACCGATATGTAAATTTTTAAACCTTGTCCCTCTGCCACCCTCCCTGCTGTGAGTCTCCATATTTTATTATATCACTCTGTATGCCTTTGCATACCCATAGCTTAATTTGGTTTTCCATTTCTGAGTTACTTCACTTGGAATAATGGCCTCCAGCTCCACCCAAGTTGCTGTAAAATACATAATTTCATTCCTTTTTATAATATTCCGTAGTGTGTATATATACCATATTTTCTTTATTCACTCATTGGTTGACGGGCACTTAGGTTGGTTCCATATCTTTGCAATTGTAAATTGTGCTGCAATAAACATATGCATGCAGGTGTCTTTTTGATATAATGACTTATTTTCCTTTTGGTAGATACCCAGTGGTGGGATTGCTAAATTAAATGGTAGGCCTACTTTTATTTCTTTAAGTAACCTCCATACTGTTTTCCATAGAGACTGTACTGATTTACATTCCCATCAGCCGTTTATAAGTGTTCCCTTTTCACCATACCCATGTCAACATTTACTATTTTTTGACTTTTTAATAATGGCCATTCTTGCAGAAGTAAAGCAGGATTTCATTGTGATTTTAATTTGCATTTTCCTAATGATTAGTGATGTCGAGCATTTTTAAAATAAGTTTATTGGCCATCCAAATTCATTTTTGTTGGAGTTCTTTACAAGCCAATGTTGTAAGATCATTGGAACGTGATATTCTAAGAAATGGATGATTTCTTTAGAACTGCTATGTATTGTTATTTTATTAGTAACATAAATATGGATGATGAGGAAAAACATATTGCAAATATTATCTTATCTTTGGAGTTCCTAGACACTACCAATTCTCTGAGTCTCTTCCTTCTTGATCTCCTGGGTGGTCATTGAATGAGACAGATGTCCTTTACTAATATCTAACTCATTTTTCCTTTTGTGAATGACTATTCTCTCTCTCTTTTTTTTTTCCTGTTGCTAGTTACTCCAGCTATTTTGCAGTGCCAAATTAAGCTACTAGGGTAAGTTGTTAGCATTTGCTTTGTTCACTGATTTTGGAAATGATGAAAACATGGGACAGATGCTTGTGAACCTGGAAAGTCTTCAGTATAAGCCTGTTAGAATCATAAATAGAGGCCACATAATAGAGTAGAAATACATGAATTTTGAGCCAGATGGACCTAGTGTAGAAATCTCTGCCTCTCTGTCTAATCTAAAGCAAGAACCTTAATTTCTATGAGCCAGTTTTATCATATTCCTTTCCAAATATTCTCTTTCTCTCCCTCCTAATTTGGAAGTATAATTTGACATCTACTTTTTAACTAGTGATTACTTTTTTATCTTTAAAATCTTACCTGTAACAGTTACATCTACATCATTTACTAAAATTAAATGATGTTATGATCTCCACCCACTGTATTTACTTGGTCAAATCTATCCATTATCTCCACAAGAACTAGACCTTTAGGATAGTTATACTCTCCAAATGATTCCTTCACTTCTCTTCCAACTCCTGGGTTTGCTAAAATAGTGTTGTATTTTGCTTCCTTGTTAACATGCACTTTTCTTCACAGAATGTCTGTTTTATGACATGAATTCTCACTTACTTACATTATAATTTTTTTAAATTTTATTTATTTTTTATTATTATTATACTTTAAGTTCTAGGGTACATGTGCATAACGTGCAGGTTTGTTACATATGTATACTTGTGCCATGTTGCTGTGCTGCACCCATC
>NW_012101441.1:145223-147325 GCF_000951045.1 Mandrillus leucophaeus | reverse complement strand
TGAATATTACCAAGTTAATTGTGCACAATGCTCTATTATAGGCACTGTTTACATCTAGAGAGTTTGTACACAATTTTCTTGGTGAATCCGACTGCTTGCTCAGGTAATCGCTTCAGTCATAGTACATGGAGTGAGTAGCTGAATAACTTTTGGATCTTTATGATATCTGAAAATGAAGGATATCTTAGGGAGGTATAAGAATCTTCTATGATAGCACTTTTTTTCTCATTAGTCAATAAATGTAGCTATGTCTTGAATTTCTCATTGGTGAAGATGAGACATTTGATGCCAAATGGATGGCTTCCCCAAAGTGAATGATCCACGGAAAACTAAGGTAGAAACTACAATGTCTTTTATGAGCTACACAAGGGCTGAATACTGGGGATGAGTAGGAATCTCAGGATCAGGGAGAGCTGTCTTGGAGGCTGACTAACACAGTAGTGTACTTTTTGTTTCATTGAGATTTGCACTGAAATAATTGTAGATGTTTATGTAGCTATAAGAACCAATACAGAAAGATCTAATGCACACTTTGTCTAAATTTTCCTAATGGTAACATTTTGAAAATCTATAGTGAAACATTGTTAAAACCAGAAGATTGACATTGATATAACCCACCCATTTCTATTAGCTTTACTAGTTTTACTCCTACTAATCTCTGTGTGCATGTATGTACTTGTGTCTGCATGTATATATTGAGTTCTATACAATTAAATCACATGCATTGTTTGTGCATCCAACACCTCAGTCAAGATACTGCACCACAAGTTTACAACACCACAGGAATTCCTCCTGTTATCTTTTCATAAGTACACCCTCCGTTCTGTTGCACCACCTCTCACCCTCTCTTCAACCCTAACTCCTGGTAGTCACTAATCTGTCTTTCCTTTCTGCAGGTGAATGCTTAAACAAAATTTAGAAAAAGTATACTGCAAAATACCACTTATCAATAAAAAATAACAGATAATTTATACAAACAACTTGATGACTCTCCAGGGAACTATTCTGATTGAAGACAAAACCCCAAAGTTCTCTTCCTTCCTTCTTTCCTTTCTTCTTTCCTCTTTCTTTTCTTCTTCCCTCCTTCCCTCCCTATCTTTCTTTCCATCTTTCATTCTTTCATTTCACTTCAGCTAGAAGAATTTCCTTTAGGTAATAATTAAGAGTAGGCTTGCTAGTGTAAAGTTATTTTAGTTATTTTTTTCATTTCAGAATGTTTTTATTTCCCCTTTAATCATAAATAATAGGGTTTTCTTAGATATAGAATTCACAGTTGACAGTTTTTTTATCACTTGAAAAATATAGTGCCAAATCCTATGACCTGCATGATTTCCAGTGAGAAATCAACTGTTATTTGAATTGGGACTCCTCTATAGGTAATATGTTACTTCTGGTGGGTTTTGGAGCAAGATGGCTGATAGGAACAGCTCCAGTCTCTAGCTCCCAGCACGAGCGACACAGAAGATGGGTGATTTCTGCATTTTCAACTGAGGTACCGGGTTCATCTCACTGGGGAGTGCCAGACAATCAGTGCTGGCCAGCTGGTGCAGCCTGACCAGTGAGAGCTGAAGCAGGGCGAGGCATTGCCTCACCTGGAAAGCACAAGGGGGAAGGGAATCCCTTTTCCTAGCCAGGGGAACTGAGACACACAACACCTGGAAAACTGGATAACTCCCACCCTAATACTGCACTTTACCAAGGGTCTTAGCAAACGGCACACCTGGAAATTATATCCCACACCTGCCCGGGAGGGTCCCATGCCCACGGAGCCTCCCTCATTGCTAGCACAGCAGTCTGCGATCTAACTGAAAGGCAGCAGCAAGGCTGGGAGAGGGGTGCCCGCCATTGCTGAGGCTTAAGTAGGTAAACAAAGTCACTAGGAAGCTCGAACTGGGGGGAGCCCACAGCAGCTCAAGGAGGCCTGCCTGTTTCTGTAGACTCCACCTCCGGGGACAGAGCATTGCTAAATAAAAAGCAGCAGAAACCTCTTCAGATGCAAATGACCCTGTCTGACAGCTTTGAAGAGAGCAGTGGATCTCCCAACATGGAGGTTGAGATCTGAGAACGGACAGACTGCCTGCTCAAGTGGGTCCCTGACCCCT
>NW_012101441.1:139402-140843 GCF_000951045.1 Mandrillus leucophaeus | reverse complement strand
CAGCCAACAGACACATGAAAAAATGCTCATCATCACTGGCCATCAGAGAAATGCAAACGAAAACCACAATGAGATACCATCTCACACCAGTTAGAATGGCAATCATTAAAAAGTCATTATTTTCTTGACATTTTGTCTATTATGTGAGGAGATGCGGAATCTTATTTAAATCTTCTATTTTTAGAGGCCATGTCCTATTTAGGGTCATCCTGTGACCTTTGTGAGCTATTATTCTGAAGCTCAGAAAATTGAGCCTTTGTGGTATTCTTTTGGTCTACTTGATTTACCTAGTGATTCTGGAACAACAGTTGCTCTCTGACAGTGTTACCTGGGATTGAAGAAGGGGTTTCCCAAGATGAAGCTGCTGAGTGTCTCTCAGCTGGGGAGGGATAACGCCTCCTAGGTATCATGATATCTCTGGGCAGGAGGCCTCGATTCTTGGGCCACTGGAGCAAAGAACTTCCTAGACAGGCTGGGTTTCTTTGCCAGTGTCTCCAACCTGGCTTAACATCTGTTGATGGAACACAGGAGTCTAAGGCTCTACAGGAAAGAAGAATGCTTCTTCAGGCTGCTTATTATCGGCAGGGCTCTAAATCCATTCGCCTTACCCATGTGCTCTGTCTCACCTAATGTTGCCAGAGGGACTTCTGCTCAATCTGGTGAAGGGATGAGCCTATCTCAGCTGCCTTCTGTTGTTAGGTTGAGGACCAGGAAAGATGGGGCTGAGTGACACTCCTCTTTGGTGAGGTATGCAAGACATCCTACTACTGTGCCATTCCTCTAGTTCTAGGCTCCCAAACTAGCTTGCCTTCTCCTTCACATCTTTCAGAGTTCTTTCTAATGTGTTTGTTTATTTGTTTGTTCATTTACACCATTTCCAGAGTTTATAGTCGTACTTTCTAGAGAGGAGTAGGGACAATCAGGCCTGTACCCATCTAGTAGGCTATTTAAAAAATTTTGAGCTTAGGTAACTTTTCTCCTATTAACTGTGCCTTCATTCACTCATTCATTTAGCACCTACCATGGGTTTGGGATCTTTATAGCAATTGACAATAATGAAGAAGTACAAGATTCCTGTTTTCATTGAGTTTGCATTCTAACATTTCTCTGATTATCATTCTTAAGATTAATTTTACTGATACATAATATTTTTACATATTTATGTAATACATGAAGTATTTTGTTACATGCATATACTCTAATGACCTAGTCAGGATATGTGGGATGTCAATCACCTCAAATATTTGTCATTTCTATGTATTGGGAACCTTTCAAGTCTTCTCTTATAGCTATTTTGACATATACCAAACATTGCTGTTAACTACACTCACCCCACTCTGCTATCAAACATTAGAATTTATTCCATCTTGGGGGCGGAGCAAGATGGCCGAATAGGAACAGCTCCAGTCTCCAACTCCCAGCGCGAGCGACACAGAAGACC
>NW_012101441.1:138834-139352 GCF_000951045.1 Mandrillus leucophaeus | reverse complement strand
TAAATGATGAGTTGATGGGTGCAGCACACCAACATGGCACAAGTATACATATGTAACAAACCTGCACGTTATGCACATGTACCCTACAACTTAAAATATAATAATAATAAATAAATTAAAAATAAAGAAAGAAAGAAAGAAAGAAAGAAAGAAAGAAAGAACTTATTCCATCTTACTGTTTGTACTCATTAGCTAACTTCTCTTTATCTCCCTGCCCCTTGAACCAACGCACCCTTCCCAGCTTCTAGTATCTATCATTCTACTCTCTACTTCTATGAGATCAACTTTTTAGATCCCATGTATGAGTGAGAACATGGACTATTCATCTTCCTGTGCCTGGCTTATTTCATTTAACATAATAACTTCCAGTTCGATTCATGTTTCTGCAAATGACATGATATCTTTCTTTTTATGACCCAATAATATTCCATTGTGTATCTATACATCACATTTTCTAAATCCATTTAGGCCTTTCTTGCATTGCTATAAAGAAATACCTGAGACTCAGTAATTTATAA
>NW_012101441.1:118673-138784 GCF_000951045.1 Mandrillus leucophaeus | reverse complement strand
ACATGGCACAAGTATACATATGTAACAAACCTGCACGTTATGCACATGTACCCTACAACTTAAAGTATAATAATAATAAATAAATTAAAAATAAAGAAAGAAAGAAAGAAAGAAAGAACTTATTCCATCTTACTATCTGTTTGTACTCATTAGCTAACTTCTCTTTATCTCCCTGCCCCTTGAACCCACGCACCCTTCCCAGCTTCTAGTATCTATCATTCTACTCTCTACTTTTATGAGATCAACTTTTTAGATCCCATGTATGAGTGAGAACATGGACTATTTATCTTCCTGTGCCTGGCTTATTTCATTTAACATAATAACTTCCAGTTCGATTCATGTTTCTGCAAATGACATGATATCTTTCTTTTTATGCCCCAATAGTATTCCATTGTGTATCTATACATCACATTTTCTAAATCCATTTAGGCCTTTCTTGCATTGCTATAAAGAAATACCTGAGACTCAGTAATTTATAAAGAAAAGAGGTTTAATTTGCTCACAGTTTTGCAGGCACCAATATCTGCTTGACTTCTAGTGCAAACATAGCACCAATATCTTCTGGTTTCTGTCGATGGCCTCAGGAAGCTTACAATCATGGTAGAAGATAAAGCGGAAGCAAGCATATCATGTGTGCAAGAGAGAGAGTAAGATAGAGCGAGGTGGGGAAGCTCCCAGACTTTTAATTATCTCATGAACTAACTAAGTGAGAACTCAATTGCTACCAAATGGATGGTGCTAAATAATTCATGAGGGATCTGCCACCATGATCCAAATACCTCCCACAAGGCCCCACACACTATATTGGGAATCACGTGAGATTTAGAGGGGACAGACACCCAAAATGTATGACTATTCATACATTGATTGACACTTAGATTCATTCCATATCTTTACTGTTACAAGTAGCGCTACAATAAACATAAGGGTGCAGGTATCCATCTGATATACTGATTTTTTTTTTCTTTTGACTAAATATCCAATAGTGAGATTGCTGGGTCATATAGTAGCTGTTTTTTAGTTTTTTTGACAAATCTCCACACTCTTTTCCATAGTGGCTATACTAATTTACATTCCCACCAGCAGTGTGTAAGAGTTCCCTTTTCTCTGTATCCTCACCAGAATCTGTTATTTTATTTTTTGTCTTTTTAATAATGGCCATTCTAGCTGGTGTGAGATGATATCTTATTGTGGTTTTGATTTGCATTTACCTGATGATTAGTGATGTTAAGCATTTTCTCATATACCTGTTTAGTCATTTGTATGTCTTATTTTGATATTCACGTCCTTTGCTTACGTTTTAAAGAGATTATTTGTTTTTTGCTGTTGAGTTGTTTGAATTCCTCACGCATTCTGGATATTAGTCCCTTGTGGGTGAATAGTTTATAGATGTTTTCTCATTCAACAGGTTGTCTCCTTACTCTGTTGATTGTTTCCTTTCCTGTGTGGAAGCTGTTTTAGTACAGCCCCATTTGTCTATTTTTTTTTTTAACCTGCATTTTTGAAGTCTTAGCCATAAAATCTTTGCCTAGACCAGTGTTCTGAAGAATTTTCTCTATGTTTTCTGCCAGTAGTTTTATAGTTTCAGCTCTTAAATTTAAGCCTGTAATCCATCTTGAATTGTTTTTGCATATGCTGGGAGATTGATGTCTAATTTTATTCTTCTGCATATGGATATCCAGTTTTTTCAGTACCAATTATTGAAGAGGAGGTCTTTTACTCACTGTGTTTTCTTGATGCCTTTGTTGAAAAACAGTTGGTTGTAAATGCACGGATGTGTTTCTGGGTTATCCATTCTGTTCTCCATTGGTCTATGTGTCTGTTTTTATACCAATACCATGCTGTTTTGGTTACTATAGCCTTGTAATATACTTTGAAGTCAGGAAGTGTGACACCTCCAGCTTTGTTCTTTTTCACTCAGGACTGCTTTGGGTATTTGGGCCCTTTATTTCACCCAAATGAATTTTATAGTTGTTATTTTTCTGTGAAAAATGACATTGATATTTTAATAGGGAGTGCATTAAATCTGTAGATTGCTTTGCACAGCATGGTCATTTTAATATTAATTTTTTCAATTCATGAGTATGTGATACTTTTTCATCTGTTTGTGTCCTTTTCAATTTATTTCATCAGTGTTTTTTCTTTTATTATTATACTTTAAGTTCAGGGATACATGTGCAGAATGTGCAGGTTTGTTACATAGGTATACACGGGCCATGGTGGTTTGCTGCACCCATCAACTGGTCACCTACATTAGGCATTTCTCCTAATGCTATTCCTCCCCTAGCCCCCCAATCCCAACAGGCCGTGGTGTGTGATGTTCCGCTCCCTGTGTCCATGTGTTCTCATTGTTCACCTCCCACTTATGAGTGAGAACATGTAGTGTTTGGTTTTCTGTTCCTGTGTTAGTTTGCTGAGAATGATGGTTTCCAGCTTCAAACATGTCCCTGCAAAGGACATGAACTCATCCTTTTTTATGGATGCATAGTATTCCATGGTGTATATGTGCCACATTTCTTTATCCAGTCTATCATTGATGGGCATTGGGTTGGTTTCAGGAACCAACTGTGGTAGGCTCCAAGGCAAGATACAGTCTAGTTGGGACTGGGCTCTCAATATGAGCCTTGCTGTAGCTACAGGTGTGTGGGACCCAGTGTGAGTTCTCTCCCTGTAGCAATGCCTTTATATGATATCCAGACACTACCTATGTTAGTCTTAGGGCCTGCAAGGGTCTAGAGACTCTACTGTGGCCAGGATTGTAGGAATCTGGGGTGGGAATATGGACTCCTGGGGGTCATTCACTTCCCTTTCCCCATATTGGGAAGTCTCTCCAGTTTCCCCAGCCAATCCCTGCCAAGTGGGCTGACTCATTTTCCTCTTTCTCCTTGTGCTAGGTGTTTCCTGTTATTTTTTTGTTGAATTCCATTGTTCTCTGATAGATGATCCCTTTGAAGTGTGATTATCTACTCACTCTTGTGGTTTTTCTTTGTGGAAGAGGAGAACAAGTATCAGATACCTCTAGTCAGTCATCTTGGAGTCCCTTCCTGATTATCATTTTTAATCTATTTTTTTCATCTATATATCTCTTAAGATTTCATTTATGAATTTCCTTTCTTTGTACTTTGCAATTTATACTTTAAATTATACAACATAATTTTTATTGGTAGCCAACTTATTTTCAATTTCTCTAATTTTTAAGTTTGGATTCTTCTTTATTTTGGTCCAAATACTCTTTGTGTGTGTGTGCGCTAATTTCTCTCTTTCATAAGGCTTTTATTAGAATCTCATGTTTCCGCTTACGGTGTCCTTATTATTTGATGCCATCATCTTCTCTTAAGCTATTATGTCCCTTAGATAGCCCCATTGCTTTTTCTGATCAATACATGTTGTTGGAAAGTGAATAATGGCATAGGGAGTTTTTTCCTCCAGGTGGTGATAAGTTTGGCAAGTTGATGCTTTTCTCTTGAGGCTTTTCGGAGGAATGGTTTTTCTTCTTTAGGGTGAAATGGAAGCAGTTTGAAATTTACAGCTGGGGCCATTGTGTTAAGGAAATGGCCTGCCTTTTCTAGAGTGGCACATAGCAAGCTGTATTTTTTTCCCATGCCAATAAATTCACGTTAGTAACTGGCCAGATATCCCATGTGATTTCCACCCCAGGGCACTTGGAATTGTGGCATCTGTCTTTGCACAGAAGCAACCCTCTTTCCAAGTCACTGGGCTCTCAGTAACACCCCATTCATGCACCTCATTCATATAAGATTTAATGTATGTCTGAATTCTTCTCAGCCATGATTATTTAGGAGTTTTGTCCTTCAATAGAACATTGTCAGGCAGAGTACTATCTGGCTTATTCTGCCTCTGCTAATTGGAGGAAGGTGAGAGACAAAAATCGGAGAATCTGTAGAAGATGGCTAAGTTCACACTGGAATAAACCAAGAGTTACTCGCGGAAATAAATGAAGGTTACACTAAGAGTGAAAAAATGAAGGGGTATGAGTGCCTATGTGGATAAGACTTAGGGAATTTGTGTTTTGGATGTGGAAAGAGGAGAGACATGGGAAATAGCTTATAAGTGTAGGTGTCATTGAGACCAAAAGAGACGAAAAGGAGGATATAAAGCTTTACTTGAAATATGAATAGAACCTCCTTCTATCCTGGAAATTTCTTGAGGCACAGTAGTATATATTTAATCTTTAAAAAAATCATGTTTAAATGTTGGATCAATGTCTCTCTGAATGCAATAGTAGGTCAAGATAAGGCCACCCAGTGGCTAGGTTTTATGTGAGTTAGAAGACAGGCCATAACATATAAAGTAAAAGTCTGAGTTTTTGGAGCCAGGCAGTGATTGTTAAAAAAAGTGACAGACTGGATTAAGAAAATGTGGCACATATACACCATGGAATACTATGCAGCCATAAAAAAGGATGAGTTCGTGTCCCTTGTAGGGACATGGATGCAGCTGGAAACCATCATTCTCAGCAAACTATTGCAAGAACAGAAAACCAAACACCGCGTGTTCTCACTCATAGGTGGGAATTGAACAATGAGATCACTTGGACTCTGGAAGGGGAACATCACACACTGGGGCCTATTATGGGGAGCGGGGAGGGGGATAGATGGCTTTGGGTGTTATACCTAATGTAAATGATGAGTTGATGGGTGCAACACACCAACATAGCACAAATATACATATGTAACAAACCTGCACGTTGTGCACATGTACCCTAGAACCTAAAGTATAATAATAATAAAAAATCTGGTTTGACCAATTGCTTGCTGAATAAACAAAAGCATATTTAACCTCTCTATGCTAATTTTTTATCTGATATGTGAAAATAATACTGTCTGTCCATGTCGTATAGTATTTATCTATCTGTGGTTTTAGGATAAATTCTGAAGTCCAAAACATACTTTATGAGGTTTTCATAATTTAGCCACCGCTTATGACTTCCTTTCATTGCACAACTTAGGAAAACCAGGACTCATTTCCATTCCGTGAATATGCTGTAATCTTTCTTTTGGTTTATATTCTTCCTAAAGGCTAATTGCCTGCAAATCACTCCTCCCCTCTCTTCCTCAGCAGAACTCTCAGTCACCCTTTAGGTTTCAGCTTAAATATAATTTTCTCTCACCACGTCCCTTAGTTTAGTTTTCCTTTTGTTCTCTTTTTCTTTATTATGATAAATAAATAGTGTCCTGATTTTTTTTTATTATAACATTTGAAACATTTTCTTGTGGTTGTCTGCTTGTTATCTTTCTGGGTTCTGTCTTTCCCACTGGTTAAGGACTGTCTATGTCTTGCCATTATAGCCTCAGTTTTTGTCAAAATGCCTGACATATATTAAGTACTCAATAAATATTTGTTAAATGTATAAATGAGTGAACAAATGATGCAATGCCTGAAATGAAGTAAGTGCCCAATGAATGGTTTTATTATAGGATCTTCTGAGTTTCATAATTTATATGATAATTATTAGCCATAAAAATGGCTGTAAGAAGAAAATACTAGAGTTTCCTAAATTTCAATACATCCCTTGTTACAGATCTTCAAATCTACAAAGTAAAATAAAAAAGCACAGTCTTTTTTATTAACATACATAATAACCCACGTATCATGTAGGGAGTGAGCATCCCTTTTGTTAACATTTATCCCATGTGTCTTATCAACAGTAAGTCACATACCAATATTTTCTAATAGACCTAAAAGAAAACCTAGCAGTTATTCTAAACAGCATGAAATTGATGATGTGGAGAGAAAAAGCATTGCTTGTCATATTTGAAATCCCAGGAGTCAATCAGATTTGCCATATAATTTTTCCTTCACAATCCTTCCTGCCCACACATATTTTTTAAAAAAGATTTCTCTCTTGTTAACAGTGCACTAACATAACCATACAAAATTCAACTGTTTCCCACAAACCAGAACTAAGGTAGCTAAGTCACATTTATCACAGTACTGGGTAAGTTGCCAGGAGTCAAAATACATTCCAAGTACTTAACTTAAGGGGCAAGGTCAAGAGCCCACCAGATCCTCTTGAGATGTTGGGAAAATGATTAATGAGGACAATTCCTGTCACGGTTACTTTTGTTTCAGCTCATTATTTTCACTGCTGAATTAGGAAAGACATTGAACAGCTCCTCAGAAATCTAGTATGAAGAACATTATTCTCTCAGAGCCATACTTTTTTGAGTGAAGTCCTGGCCAAAAAGATGGGTCTGGATGTGCCAGACAAATTTAAATTGAGACAATCTTGCTTAAATAAAAGGAGTGAGGGCCTGAACACACTGAGTTATAAAATAGCTTATGAAAGCAAGAGACCTCATGTTCCTTGCAGCCAGTGGAGACTTAGCCTGAGAAAGGCTTCTCAATTGGGAGATAAGAAACAATGAACTACATGTTCCAAGATGATGGACTGTCTGCATCTTGCTCGTCACCATAGTCTTGGAGGCTTCTTAGGTCCATGCCATTATACGAAGCTCTGATGTCTCATTTAGTCCTTGGTAGGCTTGCCAAGTACCTAGGTACTAGTGACCATCTCATTCTCCCATTTAAAAGTCATTTTTCACAGTACACAGTGGTTACAAAAGAAAAAATTGACATTTTCCCATTAAGTTAAAGCATAGACTCTCCCTGCGATGGAGGGCATGTAATATCGTCCCCACAGGGGAGACATGAAACTTAGTATGTTCCAATCTCTTGTAAAAGGATCACAACTATTCTGCTGTAAGAATTGAATTTGATTTGAGAAATGTCCTTTTGGGGGCTATCTCTCTTTATATTTTATAAAGTGTGATTTTAAAGGCTTTTGAAGATCTTAATGTTAATAAACATGAATGTTATCTTAACATGGCATGCTCTTCCACAAAGGCAAGTGCAGAAGGCTCTCTAGGGATAAAGTAGAAACCCTCCGGAACAAGTGGGATTGCATGTGGACCATTCTAATGAGAAGGATGTAGCGCTCAATTTAGTTTAAACACTCCTGTGCTAACCACATGGTCCAGAAATCCTATGTCTAGATATATAACCTAGAAAAATTCTCACGTAAGTCTACAATGAAATGGTATTGTTTGCGGCATTGGAGTATTACAGCCAAAGTTGGTGTCTGCCATTGGCAGATGTAGTTTAGTGCACACTATGGAATACGTGCAACAATAGAAGCAATACTTAATGTTCACAGAGTAGCCTAAGTAGATTTCCAAAAATTAATATTGAATGAAAAAGTTAGAAACATATTCACCATACCATGCATGTACACACACACACACACACACACACACACACACACACACACACACATTAATATAGCTATTCCAACAGTACAAGTAAATAAAGGTTAATTTGAAGACATTTTGGAATGAAGTCCCAGGAAAGGATAATAATAACTGAAGTGAGGAAGTGAAATGTTAGGTTGGTGCAAATGTAACTGCAGTTTTTGCATTGTTGGAATTTGCCGTTAGATATTGGAATACATTGTTAAGTAAATATGGTTATGTTACACAGTGTTTTAATGGGCTTTTCTCACTTTATGTATTTTTGCTAATGACTTATTACTTGCTGTTTATTTTATGTTTATTTTAGACTATGGAAATGATGTTAGAGAAAAGGCAAATTTGGGCAATTTTCTTATTCAAGTTCAAAATGTGTCATAAAGCTCCCAACATCAACAATGCATTTGGCCTAGGAATTGCTACCGACCATACAATACAATGGTGGTTCAAGAAGTTTTGCAAAGGAGAGGAAAGCCTTGAAGATGAGGAGCATAGCTCGGCATTTGAAGCAAATCAGAAAGGTGAAAAATCTTAATAAGTTGGCGCCTCGTGAGCTAAGCCAAAAATTTTTCAAAATTGTCATTTTGAAGTGTTGCCGCCTCTTATTCAACACAAGAACAAACCATTTCTTGATCCCATTGTAATGGGCAATGAAAAGTGGATTTTATACGACAACCAGTGATGACCAGCTCAGTGGTTTGACTGAGAAGAAGCTCCAAAGCACTTCCCAAATCTAAACTTGCACCAAAAATGGTCATGGTCACTGTTTGGTGGTCTGCTGCTGGTCTGATCCACTACAGCTTTCTCAGAAGTACACTCAGCAAATCGATGAGATGCACTGAAAACTGCAATGCCTGGAGCCAGCACTGATCCACACAAACAGCCCAATTCTCCAGGACAACACCCAACTGCACGTTGCACAACCAGTGCTTCAAAAGTTGAATGAATTGGGCTACAAATTTTTGCTTCCTCTACCATATTCACCTGACCCCTCGCCAACCGACTACCACTTCTCCAAGCATTTCAACAACTTTTTGCAGGAAAAATGCTTCCACAATCAGCAAGATGCAGAAAATGTTTTCCAAGAGTTCATCAAGCCCTGAAACATGGATTTTTATACTGCAGGAATAAACAAACTTATTTCTCATTGGCAAAAATGTGTTGATTGTAACTGTTCCTATTTTAATTAATAAAGATGTATTTGAGCCTAGTTATAATTATTTAAAATTCACAGCCCAAAACCACAATTATTTGTGCACCAATGTGATGAATGATAATTTTAAAAAATGAATAATAAAGTGAGAAGTGAGATGAATCTTGCATGAATAGAAATGAACTCATCTGAAATGGGGAGAGGAATTGCACACACCTGCAACACATGCACACATACAGCAACTGAGAATTTCTCAATGGTTTGAACCTCCTAAAGAGAGCTGCAAGTGTCAAAAACCTTTGTGGAATCAAATACATCTAATGGGGATAGGAGAGGAAGGTAGCCCAAGAAAAGCTCACTAATAAAGGTTGCCTAAAATCAATCTTCTAATCTTGGCTTAGTCACTTCCTCTCTATTACATTAAATAGATTATTATACTCCCTAGGTACCAATTTTCTCATCTACAAAAATGAGCATATTAACACCCATTGCATAGGTAGTTATTACTGAGATAACATATTTGTGAAGAACTTCACACAATGTTTGACATATAGTGGGCATTCAAATAGCATCAATTGTTCTTTCTTCTTTTTCCATCTACTTCCATTATTTTTTTCTGCTTTCTTCTTCTACTTAAAGTGAGATACTGGCCTATTTTTTTGAGTGTAAATAATAATGATCAATTTTGAAACACTCTTGTATTCCATCCATTATGCTCCATATACATAATTCCATAAATTAGATGTAATATTCCTAATGATCTTGGAGCTTGATGCTAATATTATGTTTTTCCAGATGAAAAGACTGAGGCTCTGAAAGGCTAAGCAACCCAACCAAGTCTATACATTAGTCTAGGCATTACCTAGAATACAACTACATTTTCCCAACCCTCACAGAGAAACAAAAAGTGTTTGAGCAGTTAATTCTTTTGGGAAATAACCCTCAAACTTCAGCTACTGTCTGGCTAACAGCATGCCATGAAATGGATACAGTATAACATTGGCATTTTTCTTATGTTTGAGTGGTTCAAAAGTGACCACAAACTGAAAAAGACATAGAACGGGAGCAGTAAAAGGAAGGAAAGAATCCAACACACCTCTGCAGACACGTCAACCAAAGGAACAGAATGGAGAGCACAGAAGTAAGGCCACACACCTACAACCATCTGATCTTCGACCAAGCCGACAAAAAGAATCAATGGGGAAAGGACTCCCTATTCAACAAATAGGAAAGTAAATGGTATGCAGTAAATGGTGCTGGGATAACTGGCTAGCCATATAAAGAAGATTGAAGCTGGACCCCTTTCTTACACCATATACAAAAATCAACTCAGGATGCATTAAAGACTTAAATGTAAAACCCAAAACTATGAAAACCCTGGAAGACAACCTAGGCAATACCATTTTAGGCATAGGAACTGGAAAAGATTTCATGATGAAGACTCCAAAAACAATCATAACAAAAGAAAAATTGACAAATTAGATCTAATTAAACTAAAGAACTTCTGCACAGCAAAAGAAACTATCAACAGAGTAAACAGGCAACCCACAGAATGGTAGAGAATATTTGCAAACTATGCATCCAACAAAGCTCTAATATCCAGAATCTATAAGGGACTTAAACCAATTTACAAGAAAAAAAGAACAAGCCTGTTAAAAAGTGGGCAAAGGACATGAACAGGCACTTTTCAAGAGAAGATATACATGCAGCCTACAAACCTATGAAAAAAAGCTCACTGATCATTAGAGAAAAGCAAGTCAAAACCACAATGAGATACCATCTCACACCAGTCAGAATGGCTATTAGTTAAAAAGTAAAAAAACAGATGCTGGTAAGGTTGTGGAGAAAAGGGAAAGCTTATATATACTCTGTTGGTGGGAGTGTAAATTAGTTCAACTATTGTGGAAAGTTGTTTGGCAATTCCTCAAACAGGTAAAAACAGAGGCACCACCCAACCCAGCAATCCCATTACTGTGTATATCCCCAAAGGGATATAAAGCATTCTACCATAAACACATATGCAATATATGTTCATTGCAGCACTATTCACAATGGCAATAACATGGAACAAACCTAAATGGCCATCAATGGTAAATTGGATAAAGAAAAAGTGGTACATACACAACATGGAATACTTCACAGTTATAAAAAGAATGAGATCATACCCTTTGCAGGAACATGGATGGAGCTGGAGAACATCGTCCTTAGCAAACTAACACAGGAACAGAAAACCAAATACTACATTATCACTTTTAACTGGGAGCTAAACGATGAGAACACATAGACACATAGAAGGGAACACACACAATTGGGGCCTACTTGGCAGGGGAGGGTGGGAGGAAGAGGTGATCGGAAAAAATAACTATTGGATACTAAGATTAATATATGGATGATGATATAATCTGTACAACAAGCTCCCATGACATGAGTACCTGTATAAGAAACCCGCACATGTAGCCCTGAATGGCAAATAAGTTTAAATTTTTTGAAGAAATCATGAGAGAATTATAAATATATTTCCACCCTTTTCATGGGTTTAGACTGTACAGTCTCTGAGAATAAATATTTATCCTTGGAAGCAATGTATATGTTTTGTTTAGCAACTACTCATGGGTCAATCAAAGGAAGAGACAGGTTTGTCTGAAATCCACCCTGGTGGAGGGATCTTAAGGAAACTTTTTCAACATGACTCTTTCCACGTGAGAGGAAGCAATGGCCTATCAAGTGGACAGTACCTAAAAGTTCTAGGTGGGGCTCAAAACGGGGAAAATAATGATGGCATTTGGCCAGAGGGGGAAGCAGTTTGAGAAACACAGGAGGCTGAAGAGCAATATTCAAGCAGAAATAAGTCAGAAGCCATTTTCAAATAAGTAAATCCAAAATTTCTTCTTATTTTAGATGAAAGCTGAGGTTATAGTGGCAAAATCAGAATCCAGTCTCAAAACCTGTGTTCATTCCATCAGGCTACAGTCTTTTTCTATGATTCTTGTAACTTAAATATTAAATATAGACTTTTCGATTCCAATGGTCAAGCAGACATACCAATTTCTTTATACCAGCTGAGCTTTTTCATGTCTCTCAGTTAGTTCCACATGCTAGTATTATGTTGGTGCACAAGTAATTGCGGTTTTTGCCATTACTTTTAATTGTAAAAACTGCAATTACTTGTGCATCAACCTAATAGTTAACACCTTCCACTTCTACCCCATTATCAAGGTCCAGACCAAGTCCCCAACTTCCCTCTGGGGTTTGTCTCAACATAACCTAGTTGTACTGATACCTCCCATTCCAGAAATCATATCACATCACACTTCCTATTGGTATCATATAGGCAATTATTATTTAATGTCTGAATGTGAACAAATTCTATTCCATTTAGGTTTTAAGTTTTGTGTGAATAGACATCATGTTTTACTTCTTTTGTGGATCTTATATTTCTCAGCACAGTATCGGACACATAGTAGGTACAACTGAAATATGTGCTCAAGTGATGGATTACTGATATTATTATTGAGAATAACAATAACCCTTAATATTTCTGAGGAAGGAATATGAAAAGCAAGCAAGACAGATTCTAAAGAGGGAATATGATAAAGAAGAAATTATTATGTTAAACTTGATAAATGAAACTTTTTAGTGGGTGTTGCATCTGTTTTGTGTACCCCTGTTTAACAATGTATAATCAGATCATAAGCACAAGACACTCGCCCCCAACTTAACATTTAGACACCATATCATTCTTTCCTATGACTCAGTTAGATTATCTGACCATTCAACTGTCCAAGACTATTTATTTCAGAGTTTTCTTTTCCTTTTTTAACCACTTCCCTGACCATCCCCCTTGTTTGAAATCCAGAGCTTTGATATATTGTCTTAATTACTGGAAATTCTAACTAAATTTCCCACTGCAGATCTGTAGTTTGAGAGAGCTTGTGGGGCATTGAGATAATTTTCCCCTGTTTTCCAAATCCAAGTTTCTTCTCCCACATTTTCCCAAGTCCTACAGCCAATTATGACCTGAATACCTCAATGAATTCCAAGGAAAAATGCCACTTTGCTTGACTGACCTCATCGTTGGGCCTGTCTTGTAAAAGGGATACTTGAACATTTGTTTTTCTCCTTTTGAGAAAATTCTGCCATTAGACCTCTTAAAATAATTCGTTATTTTCTCCAATTCTTTTCAGCTACAATTTCAAAAGTTTGTTTTAAAATATTACCCTTCCTAGATTTCACCAGTTTCTTTCTTTGTATTTAGGAGACTTGAGAAGAGTAACTTCATTAAGACAGTGGAGGGAGTGTAGATTCAAGGATCAGACCCATTTTATGATGAATTAATGAAGGGTTGGGCATGGTTTACCTACATGAGTAGCTGGGGTTTTGATTACAGAACATTGGTCATCAATTCTGGTGTGCATCCAAATGACCTATGGACATCTTTCAAGAATCTCTGTGTCTGGCCCATCCCCCTGGGAGACTTAAAAGAACCCTGTACTGCATCAGGCATAATTTATCCTTTTTAAGAAAACAGGTGAGTTCAATAAACTGTGACCATTGTTCTTAACTCACCCAGATCTCTGTGCCCTCCTGCTGAAAATAAACAAGATGCTACAATAAGAGAGAATATATAATGTTTGCAGAGTTCCCATTCCAAACTTTAGCTCTATTCAGAATTATGAGTGCTCGTTGTTTTAGGTTTCTATTAAAAGAAAAACAGGTCCCTCAGAGTAAAGAATGAGGTAAGAGCATTATGATATAATATTCTCATTATTTTGGGCTATATGTACAAGCATATAGACCTCTCCAACATACCAAGAACAGTTTTTCTTTTTCTTTTAATTATATTTTAAGTTCTGGGATACACACGCAGGATGTGCAGGTTTGTTACATAGGTAAACGTGTGCCATGGTGGTTTGCTGTACCTATCAACCTGTCACCTAGGTAGTAAGCCGCACATGCACCAACTATTTATCGTGATGCTCTCCCTTCCCTGCTACAGGCCCCAGTGTGTGTTTTTACCCTCCCTGTGCCAAGGTTAGTTTTTCAGTTGCCCATTGCTCTCCCTCCACCAACAGAATTTGGTTGTCAGTTGCAAGGAGAACTCATCTGGGTGCACTTCATTACTAAGGAATCCAGGCCTGCTCAGGGTTCAGCACTGTGCTTATTTACCTCAGGAGTCTGGAAAGATTCAGGTGTCATTTGTTTAGTGAAAAAAAAGAAACAGCAAAACCATTTGGTTTCTGCTCTGTGCTGACTCAAAACTTGTTTTTCAATAGCAAAGATTCAGTGCGATCCAGCTCTAGAGGGTCTCATTTAGATCTTATGCTAGCAGGTCTAGGGTGTGGCCAGGATGTTTGAATTTTTAAAATCTCCACAGATGATTCAAATATGTGCCAAAGGCTTAAAGGTTTCTGCCTAAAATCACTTGAGGAGGTTGTCCTAAGGCGTGCTATTTTGTCTTCTTTTCCAGGGCTCTCTGGTAAAGGAGTGTGCAGAGAGTACTGTCCCTCACCAGACTGCGCTCCTTCATTTCACAATCACTTTTGAAACCCTCCTGTGTGCAGGTATTGTGCCAAGTGTTGGGAGTATCCAGAGCCCTTGCTCTCCTGGAGTCTATACTCTAGTATCTTTCTCTTACACTAGACCAGTGAAAAAAAAGACATCTGGGTTTCTACTTACTCCTAGGTGTGAGCCTGTGCCCTGCTACTTAGTAACAAGCCATCAAACCTCTGGGACCTTGGTTTCCTCACCAGTAAAAGCAAGGATAATAAGACCTTAACAGCATTGTTGTAAGTATTAAGTGTCATCCTATACATAAATATAATCTGCATGTGCAAGTATAAGGTATTATTTCTATTGACTCTCATACAGATTCCTTCCCCCCACTTTTTGTTTTTGATTATCTCTTTAATTGAGTCAAAAACGTTTTACCTATTTGAACTCCATCTTTGCTAAACTGAGTATCACATTCTGGAAATGCTATAATTTATTTTTTAATGAAAAGGTCTTAGGTAGCAATAGCATTTGATGCCACTGTGATCCTATCATAAATCTACCTTTGTGATTTCAGAAACTTGCTTTGGGCTGCATTAGACATGGCTTTGGAAACTTTTTCTTGGGTGTGAATTGTGTTCAGTGCAGGAATAGCCAATTTTGCTAGCTTCCTATCTTGTAAAAGTCACTCATCTCATTTGCATGATTTCCTTAGTTTTGTGATGCACAGTTCCCAGGAAGATGGGGAGGACATTACAATGCTGTTTCGATATGGATGTTATTTGTTACAAATCCAAGTCATAGAGTCAAGAAAGATAAAGATCAGAGAGAAGACAGATAGTTGATTTTGCCATGCTAACCTTCATCTAAGATCTCCTTCACTTTATATCTCTTCTACAGCAATTGGCACATTCTAATTTGTATTCAAGTTACACATTATATTAGTTTTGGGTTGCTACATTAATAGATTACCACAAACTCACTGGCTTAAAACAACACAAAGTTTGTTAGCTTACAGTTCTGGGGGTGAAAAATGTGACATGGGTGTCACTTGGCTCAGATCAAGATGTTAGCTGGGCTGAGTTCTCATTTGGAAAATTTTCTAGGGTAAAAATTTTCTTGCTTCTTCCAGCTTTTCAGGCCACCCACTTTCCTTGGCTCATGGGCCCCTTTCATCTTCAAGGCTGGCAATATTGTATTTCTTTGACCATTTACATCTTTCTCTGCTTATAAATAGTCTCTCACTTTAAGGAATCATGTGATTATGTTGGGCCCACCCAGATAATCCAGGATAATCTCTCCCATCACAAGATGCTTAACTTTAATCACATCTGCTAAGTACTTTTTGCCATGTAAGGTGATATATTCACAGGTTCCTTAGTGTAGGGCACAAACATCTTTAAGATGGCTATCAATCTGCTGAACACAGGTATATATGTCTTATTTCTTTTTACTAGATTGTAAACTCCTTGGAGCCTCAAATCTGTGTCTGATGTATTGTTGTATTCCTCACAGAATCTATCCAAGTCTACTGCTTACAACAAAGGTTTAGATCGCAGCATTTGCTGAATGCATCAGAAGAACTGAAGCAATTTCAAAGATTCATTCAAGAAAATGGCATACTTGTGGGACTTTAAAAATCCCTAAAAGAATGATCTTTGAAATATTTCCAAATCTACTGAAAAATTCCTGATCATTTAAATGATTTTATAAGTATATGATTACAAAAATTATTGTTTATCTTTGGTGCTTATACATGACTCTAGTTATGTAACCATATCACATATTCCAGGATGCTCTGATGGTGTTACTTTCCAGCTGGATTTCCCTCTATCAGTAGAATTCATGCCTTAGTGTTTTGCAGTAATGATAAGTACAAGTCAACAATTGGAAAACAGGTGCCATCAGAAAGACTCAGCACTGCATATCAGATGTCAGCCATGGAAGGGACAAGGGGAAATTAAATATTACAGGGCTAGTTTGAGTTCTTTCCTTGGGCAATTAACTTGCTGATAATTTTTCAATGTTCATATCTAGTAGAATTGAATGTGATGTGTGGCTAGACTCCCCAAAAAAGTGGCTTTTGAGAAACATGTCTGATATAGTTTGTCTCACAAAGAGTTCTGCACATTGTGCAAGGCAGCCTTTGGAATCCATAGCTGGCAAGAGAAATAAATATTTCCGTATTGCATTTAGCAATTGCTGTGTATTAAGGCAATTTTGTTTAAAAATTATTAAGGGCTTTGTAGCACAAAGACACTGTTAAATTATACAGAAAGGATTTGATTTAGGAGATGGGGTAGACTGGGGGATATTAGATATGCAAGCCCAGATGGTCTTGATTGACTCGAGAACCCACCAGAGTCAAGCAGAAATATATGTTTTGCATGGTTCCATATGTTGTAAAGAAAATTGCCCCAGCGTCTTTCCTGTAAGAAAGTATGAAGAGGGAAGAGAAGGGGCAAGAATAAGATCATGTGGGGAAAGGTGAAGCAGAAGCAACAACAGCATACGTAGCAGATGTCTGGCCAACAGGAGCCAGGGAGGGAGGCAGGAGAGCCAGATTTCTTCCCTGGCATGTGAGTGACTGAAGAGAGGAGGGATCTTCTGTGCCAAGACTCAGGAGCACTGGTGGATGTCTGTTTTGTGGATAGTTGCCTTGGAATATAGGTGTAACTCCTGAACCACCCTGCCTGATTTGGCATAAAGACTGTTCTCCCATGAGGAATAGGTGCTTCTAATCCACCCAATTCCTTCCTTTTCCACAAAAATTCAAGATATCTGAGAAGAGCCTGAACAGCCTCAGTTACTCTGAACTCTATTCTGAGCTTTTTGTAGGACTTAACTCATATTACCCTTACAAGAACACTACTATGAGGTAGGTTTTAGAGTATTTCCCTCTTTTATAGATGAGGAAACCTAGGCACAAAGAGGTTCAGGAACTGGCCCAAGGTCATATAGCTAGTTGATATTGGGGCCAGGATTTGAAATCAGGCAATTTGGTTCCATGGTGCCTGTTTTTAACCCTTCGCTCCCTTCATCAGCATACTATGGACTGATATATTTAAACAAATGAGCCCCTTGAAAGCAGTGATTGCAGATTTTCATATTTATAGTCTTCACAGAACCTGTCAAAGCACCAACCCACAAAATAGATATTTCATTACAGTAAATGAATTATTTACTGAAGGTTTCAATGTCTTTATCAGAAAGTGGATAAAGCTCTACTTTTTTGTTTTAGTTAGTGGGGATGAGTTGTAAGGGGAATAAAGGAGGACAGGGTATGACCTCAAGAAATCCACAGTCAGACTTACAGAGGACTGGGCAGCTGGTCAGAATGCATCTGTTTCTCTAATATCTCAGCTGTGGTGGTGCATGGCAACCCCCATTGATACTCTGCCATGTTCGTGGTTCAGTTTCCCCTCTGACTTGTTCTCTACCTATTTTCTCTTCGAAACCTTCTACCACTAATAAATCTTTCTCTTCTCTCTCCTTCCTTCCATGCCATAACTTCTGCTTGAGAACGAAATCTGCAACCTATGGGTTGTGCTTCTTTCAGTCTTCTACCCCTTGTTTGCACCTTCTATCTTATTTCATTTATCTCTTAAATTCTTTCCCACTACTGACTCTGTTTGTACATCTCTCAGACAGATCTCTCACCGAGAGATCTGATGGTATCAGTCATTCCATTATGTTACTGAGTGGAATTTTCAAGCTGCACTTCTTGTGGTTCTTGCCCAGTCTGTGGATGCTGCGTTTGGATTGGCCACGCATTATCTGGTCAGAGATGTTGCAACCGGAATTGAAGGGTAAGGGGTGAAGATCATAAGACATAAAGTGCAGCAATCTATGAATGGAGAACCATTCTGAAGGGGGCTGTGGTCTCAGCAGAGATTCCAAGGTTTCTCAGAAGGATACATTACTTGGCTTGTCTAGTAGAGTCAAATTTGTAAGAGTGGACAAGGTTACAGCCTTAACAGTGTTTGAAAGTCCATGAAAATGTGGTATTCCCAGTGTGCAACGTGAGATAATGAGGTAAGCCTTGCAAAGAATGCTGAGTGTCTTAGACTTTAAAATTGTGCTAAACCTGCTTTGAAAGTGTTGAAATAAAGCTTAGATGATTTATCCTTCTTCAAGACTCATTTATAGAGTCAATCAAACTTCAAAACATAGTGAAAAATGAAAACCAAAAGCCTACAACAAATTATACATATATAATATGTTCCAGTTGCCAAGAATATATGTATCTTTGTTTTTGTTTTAAATCACAATCCAATAATAAATCTAGTATTTAGTCTTGGCAAAATATGAGTCAAACTCATTTACAAAGCTTAGAAAATACAGAAATAGTTACAAAGAACATTCTTTTTTGTCACAATCTTAAATTTGTAATCCCTTGTTCCCTTTCAGAATGCCATATGGAAAGGAAACAACATTTTAAATGGGTTTCTGAAGAACTGCAGTCAACATGAATACCAAAAACCTTCACAAAACCACCAAATACTTGGCTAGCACTGAGTCTATTGGAGGTTTTCAAAAGTCTGAAAACAACTTGTTATGTTAAAAGAAAAAGTCTTCAGACCATGGCTGACCTATCAACTGACCAATAACTTTCCTCACAGAGTATTTAAATCACTCAATCTTCAGAACCAGCAACTTCCCTAACCAAACAGCATTTCCCCAATGCTTGGGAATGGCCCAGTGTATTGCTGTGCCTTCCTTGAAACAGGGATGCACTATGTCTGGCCTGACCAACTATCCAAACCACTTTTCTATATATCAAGGATCCAAAATAATTCCAGCAGACACTAAAGTACAATGTTGATTTGCCTATTCCCATCTCACATATCTTCCTGAGAAATTGAGATCAACACAGAATATGTGATATTTTTGCTCAAACATGGACCTTGACAGCTGTCTCAGAAATGCAGGAATGGATATACTGCTAGCTATAGTGCTAAATGAAACATCTTTCATATTGGTCATTGGTATACAATAAAGTGAACAATAAAGACAAAGGAGGTTTATGTTGGGGATTATAGTTTGAACCTTTTTGAAAAGGCTTCTAGATTTAAGAATATAGTGAATTCAAACAGATAAGCAATATGGCATTTCTGAAATAGGGATATAAAGAGCTTTCCTGAAGTCATAGTCCCTGTAAAATTTTCAGATGAAACATCTTTGCATTTCAAACTCCAAGTCAGCAGTTTCAGTAAAATTGTGTATGTCAAAAGAAAATATATCAACAGTGGATTCATATTCTGATTTCCTTGGACTTTGCAGTGGTGAGAATTAAGCTGTTCTCTTTAGAATGCTGGCCAAGGCTGAAAAATGCTTGTTATAGAATTTCAGATGGTAACAGAGCCTGTCTGATTTATTCATAACAGGTGCTATGAGGGTTGAAAAAATGGCACTTCAACTGCATGGAGAAAAGCGGGGCATTTTTCTGAACATCAATGGAGATATCCGAAAACACTTTGCTGTTCCTCAACCTGAGGTCATGTGTGTGCATTAGACCTCATTCTACTTTTTGTGAAAAGATCTATTTGTCTTTGGGGTATAAAGGGAATAAGCCAGATCAATATCTGCTGGTCACTCACATCCTCTGACTGCGTGGCAGCTCCCCAGGGTTGAACTTCCCTTTTACTCATGCGTCCGCTGATGAAAGCTCAGGCTCAGCAGCTGTTCAGAGAACAGGAGGTCTAGGGCCACTGTCAGGTCCTGACTCTGCTCAGCCATTCAAGCAGCAGCCTTGACTCACATGACTCATTGCCCTATCTCTGGGGGTTGGAAGTACCAGGTTCTGTTGGCCTGCTGTGCAACTGACATTTGTAGCATCAGCATCTTTTGGAACCTAGCTGCGTTTTATCTGATTAAGGATTTTGGTGAGGTGAGAAGCTACATGCTAAAGCTGGTGCCTAATAAATAATAGGGTCTACAAATGTTTGTGGAAGAGTACATGAAGTTGATGTGATGACTATTAGTTAGTAAGTCTAGAGGGGAAAGGAACTTATTTATTGGGGGAAGACATTCCTTGTAGTAGTTAATAGTGTGAAGCCTTGGATAATGATGGATAGCATAAAGACATTTATTAAATATGGCAAAAGATAGTGGGGAGCAGCTGAGTAGTAGTGTGGGGGTGGCAGTAAGAATGGGAATGGGTGGAATGTTTCCAGGAATAAACTTCATTCTAATTCATG
>NW_012101441.1:110702-117173 GCF_000951045.1 Mandrillus leucophaeus | reverse complement strand
TGTTTCTCAGTGTTAGTTACTTCTTTCTCTACTTTCCTCTTTTATTCCCTCTCACCCTATGAACTTCCTCTGTTCCTCTCTCAATTTGAGTTGATTTGTGAGTTCCATTGTCTACAGATCATTGACTTCTTAGTTCAAATTCTTACCAAATGGGGCCAGGCGTGGTGTCTCACACCTGCAATCCCAGCACTTTGGGAGACTGAGGTGGGTGGATCATGAGGTTAGGAATTTGAGACCAACCTGGTCAATACGGTGAAACCACGTCCCTACTAAAAACACAAAAACTAGCTGGGCATGGTGGCGCGTACCTGTAATCCCAGCTACTCAGGAGGCTGAAGCAAGAGAATTGCTTGAATCAGTGGGAGGTAGAGGTTGCAGTGAACTGAGATCATGCCACCTCACTCCAGCCTGAGTGACAGAGCAAGACTCTGTCTCAAAAACAAACAAACAAACAAACAAAAAACAAATTTTTACCAGATGGAATCTGGGCTGTTCACCTATCTTTGGATGTCTCTTCCTTTGGGGTTAGGAGTCTATTCTGGTTAAAATCTGAGGGAAGGAGGACATGAGTAGAAGACAGAAATATGGGCTCCCATTCGGGGGCCATAAATAGGGCAGGTCTAGTTCAGTTTAGAATCCATAATAAAAGAGCTCCTCTGCAAAATTCAATACCTCTATTTGGTTATAGATGACAAATATTGTGTTTTGAGCTCGTGTTATATTTGGAGTCAGGAAGTCTTTGTTCATGATCCTGGTTATGCCTCTCACAATCTATATAAATTTTTTGTTAACAGTTTACTTTGTAGGGGAAGAGGATAAAATTAACACCTTCTATCCACTTCACAGGATTGTATAAATAATGTGTAAAAGAGTTCACATTTCAGAATTTAGATAATGTCATGCATTTTAATGTTTTTTAATTCATGCTATCTTCTATGATAAAATCAAATCAAATCATGCTGTATGCTCTTAACCCTTGTTTGATTGTTCAAATTACTTCTCCCATATACACATGCAGATCAAGGAGGCTTCCTCTGAAGGCACATCTAAAGTGCACCTGGATTGTAGCTCCATCTTTTGCTTTATTATGCTTTTCAGCACTTACAGTACATGACATTATATCATATTTTTAGGTGTTTACAAGTGTATATTATGTTGTTGTTTTTGGAAGTCAAGCTCCTATAGGGCTGTGCTCTTCATTTCTGTATCCTCAGTGCTTTGTCTATGGCATATAGAAGAGGTTTAAAAATATTTGTGGAATTAATAAATTAATCAAATAAATAACCATTGTTGAATTCTCTGTCTGCCTCTGGTTCTATTCTTGAGCCCATGTGAAGTGTTTTGCAGAAATATCAGTATGGACTAAGGTGGCAAATAATTATATGGTCAGCCAGGGTTCAAATTCTGTCTATGAGTTCCATCTCCAACTGAAAAGTGTATAGTTATTATTCACTCTTCTTTTGCTTCATGGTCTGGTGGCAAGCAATCAGAATTCATCCCTACACATATAATGTGTGATAAGATTTCCCTTTTCAACCAGAGCAAAGCTATTTTCCCTATGGAAAATAGCAGGCACAAGTCTTTAGTTGGGGCATGAGCATTTTATTTTCTTCTTTTTGATAGGCATGTGTAGAGAGAAGAACGCAAAGGGAAATGAAAGCCAAGTCGTTACATGTAGGCTGCTCTAGAAATGAAGCACAGCAAATACTGTGCTGTCTTGAGAACTTGCCACTGTCTGAACAACATGACGTTTTTTGCCATCTAGGACCAGATGTCTTAGAAGGTTGGTGCTATGAAAATCATTCCTAAATTCACACACACACACACACACACACACACACGAAAAAATAAAACCCAGAAAAATCTAGAGGTGAAATGTATCCAAGGAACATCTGAATGTCAATCTTATTCATCCATGATAGTTTTTTCTTCTAACTCAGAGATGCCAATCACATTCTACAAGGTCCTGTGACATGTCTCAATACAAGAGATATACTAAAATGTGTTTTAAAACACCTAAATAAGAAAGTTGTTTTCCTGTAAAAGGAAAAGAAAAACATATTCATTGGATACAAGAGAGTGTTTCTTTCTATTTCCCTCTCCTGCACTTCCTTTTGCAGATCCATTGAATTCTTTTGCCTGCTAGCAGCTGGATTTGTGGAGGTCATATAGATTTCAGCAAGCAGTTGTATAGAACCATCAGTCTCTGCCCTGGTTGGAAAATTTACTCCAAAGCATTTACTACTTCTCAGCTCCCACGTGGATTGACATTGCACAAATTCCTGCAATGATTATTGCCATATATTTAATTATTGACATGACTGATATTCCTTACACATTGCACAACAGTTTGTGGAAGAGAGTTCCAGAGTTTGCAGTGCATGAGCCAAAGAGTCTGTGTACTGCAGTGGCTGGATCTGAAAGATGACTACACTTTCACCTGAGTACTGAGGAGAGCAGAAGGGCTGGGAAGAGTCTACAAGTACATGGAGATTTTTTTCTTGATTGGATTACAGATCTCTTTGGCAATAATAAACTTGGGAATACATCAGGAGATCAAGGCTCTTTCATATCTTCTCCCCAAGTATAGGAAGGGAATCCTTATGTAAATGGAGAAGGAGGATTATATTTCCAAAAGGAATTCTTACCTGCCAATAAACAGTCCTGGTTTTCTCAGAGACAGTCTGCTTGATAGTTACAGCATGACATATGGACATCATATAGTTATTCATTTAAGCATAGGTGGTTCCTAGGAGATCTTACTTGTTTATGGGTTCTACCCCATGGGGAAAAAAAGCCAATGCACCAGCAGGATTGCTCTTTATAATATACAACTTAGAGCAAGCAATGCCACTTGACAAGGGAAGCTTTTGTGTTGTTAGGTCACATTTCTGGCATGGAGTTATTCCAGGGGTGTTGTTCAAAATGCGCAACAATCATAATGGCAGAGGCACATCAATCAAAAGAAGTGCCTAACCAATAAGAATGGCCAGGCCCCATCCCAAAGAAACACCCAGGGGGTCATACCATGAAGAGCAGGTAGACATCAGCTGTGTTTATTCCCCACAAACAGCTCAGCTCTTCTAAACTCCTAGACCTTATCTTCATATAACCAATCTATATTAGAGCCCTCTGATCAGAAATTGCAGACATGTGGTCTTTAAAAATGTTTGATTGCATTTATCCTTAAAATTATTCAACATTAAAAATTCAGCTAGCGTAGATAACTGAATGGTTTTACCACAATTCTCACCTTGTTCCCCAGATAGTCACATTAAAGATTAACTATCTCTTGGAAATACATATATATATACACACACACACCACTTGGACATGTCTCATACTAATTTTCCTTTATCAGTATGTGAGTATATTAGTCTGTTCCTGCACTGCTATAAAGAAATACCTGAGACTGGGTAATTTAAAAAGATATGAGGTTTAATTGGTTCTTGACCCCCGAGGCTGTACAGGAAATGTGGCTGGGGAAGCCTCAAGAAACTTACAGTGATGGTGAAAGGCAAAAAGGAAGCATGCGCATCTCACATGGTCTGAGCAATAGGAAGAGAGAGAAGGGGAGGTGCTGCACACTTTTAAACAACCAGATCTTATGAGAACTCACTCACTATCACAAGAACAGCAAGGGAGAAATCCACCCCCATAATCCAATCACCTCACACCAAGCGTCTCCTTCAACACTGGTTATTACAATTTGACATGAGATTTGAGTGGGGACACAGACCCAAACCCTATCAGTAGGTATAGCCTCAGCTTAGGACATGACTTCAATTTGCTGCTCTCTTAGGCTTCTGAACACAGGCTCCCCTTCCCCCTTCAAGACTGAAACATACTTAGGATTTCCCTTTTACATACACCTTGGCACTATTAGACTCATTAGTTTACCATTTATTATCCTTCCTCCCTTCAATTATGTCAAATGTTCACACTACAGTTTGCCACTGTGTCCTCTATATAATTATAACTGATTCATTCATTCTTTTTATTGATAGAGTCTCGCCCTGTCACCCAGGCTGGAGTGCAGTGGCGTGATTATGGCTTACTGCAGGCTTGACCTCCCAGGCTCAAGGGATCCTCCCACCTCAGTCTCTGAGTAGCTGAAAATACAGGCACATACCACCACAGCTGGCTAATTTTTTTTTTTTTTTTTTTTTTTTTTTTTTTTTTGGTGGAAATGATGTTTTACCATGTTAACCAGTCTGGTCTCCACCTCCTGAGCTCAAGCGATCTGCCTGCTTCGGCCTCCTAAAGTGCTGGGATTACAAGCATGAACCACCTCATCCAGCTTATAATTATAAATTTTAAACTACTGAAGTCATTGATTGATTGACTGATTTATTGGCTTATCAATTGTCATTGAGTGTACCAGAACTGAATTAGACTATTAGATTAAGAAATACTTATTTGACTTTTTTCTTTGTATCTCTGCTAAAAGTTTTTTTCCAAGGAGGATGTCAGAATACTTCAAAAATGAAGAAAAAAAGTAAAAGAAGAAACAATAGAAAGACAAAATCCTACTGATAGTGAAAGTACATCTTGCTTATTTGCACCAACTTTCTAAAATTTTTGCCTTCTAAATGGCTTAAAATCTCTGCTTCTCATCGTTTCTGTCTGTTTGTATTTATTTTCCCCTCTCTTTCCCTCAACCAGAGTCTCATATTCTTATATTTTATTTATGTACTTTTTCTTATCACCCAGGGTCACTGATTTGTGCCTGACCTTTCCAATGAATCTGTAAATATTTGAGAGACAGAAGGAAGTAGTGAAGTGGCTGTACAGACTCACCTTAGGCACGCCTTCCTACACTACCACAATGGAAGATGATAAAATACCCTCCCCACTCCATCCATTTGCTTCCAGGTTGCCTGTTGTATACTCCTTTTGCTTTAAATTTGTCTCAATGCTGACTTTATCTATATGTAAAAAAATATTTTGGAAGGGGAAAGGGGAGCACCAACTCTTTCCACGCCCCATTTTCCACCTTGTTCCCAGCCAACTTACAGTGGTACTGGTACCATTTCAGTGGAAACAGATGTTTCCTCTTCCTCAAATGTTTCGTGTTGCTACAAGATCGGAGTCTTTTTAATATGTTATGTCATTTCCCCAGGAAGGCTTCCCTAGACATCTCAGAGCATTAAACATATAGCATTAAAATATAGCTTTGCAACTGGGCTGTTTCACTGAACATAAGCTCTTTGAGATCAGGATTTATTTCATTGTACTATTACTTTTAAAATCTCTTTCCCTACACGTATTCCAGAGCTCAGCTTATCACAGTTTCTTAGTAAATATTTTGGTGAATGTGTGAATGAATTAATTTTTCAAAAACAGAATGGGGTGTGAACTTTTTTTTAACAGTTCAGTAAAGCTCTTTGTACCTTGATCATGGGATATTTTTTTCTTGTTTGGAAGAATGGGATTGGAGAAAAGGGTAAACCGCAGTTGTCTGTCAGCTGTGTGGGATTAGTTTGAGGAATCCAAGAAATAATGAAAAGGAAGTTCATGGAAACTCATAATATACAATTTGAAGCTGTATGTTAACTGGGATTCTCCCTTACGGGAAAGGATCAAGAGCATTTGGGAGAAAGACAGTAAAGAATGATTTTTCATTCCTCTTGGATACAAATATAGCTGGATAAACTATAAAGCAATAACAAGTATGTTACTACATTTTCTCCAACTAATTTTAAAGCCCTATTTTTGCATTTTTACCAGAAGTTAAGAAAATTCAGATTTTCAGGTGAGGCACAGTGGCTTACACCTGTAACCCCAGCACTGTAAGAGGCTGAGGTGGGAGGGTCACTTAAGCCTAGGAGTTTAAGACCAGCCTGGGTAACATAGTGAGACTCTGTTTCTGCAGAAAAAAAAAAAAAATAGCCAGGCATGGTGGCACACACCTGTAGTCTTACATACTTGAGAGGCTGAGGTGGGAGGATTCCTTGAACCCAGGAGTTCAAGGCTGCAGTGAGCTGTGATTGTGCCACTGCACCGTCTCTGAAAAATTGAAAACATTCAGTAATGAAGATTAGGAAGAGAAGGGGTTTGAGGACCAGCCAAACTGGGGTTAGTCCCATTTTTGCTGTGAAAAGGTGATTGGTTAAAATATTTTATGTCTTTAATCCACAGTTTACTCATTTAAAAATGAGGATAAAGACAACTGCTTTTTTTGTGAGGTTATACGCAAACAATAGACGTAAAAGTGACTTTTGAAAAAATTATTTGTAAAACATTGCAGAAGCACAAAATAAGGTATGGAATGAGACAATTATCTTCAAAGCTATTCCTAGTCAAACTGGGCTCTCCTCTTTCAGCTATGGAGGTAGGTGTGAACTTTCTGATTTTTCATGTAAAGAAAAGGGAATACATGTTCTCACTCATAGGTGGGAACTGAACAATGAGATCACTTGGACTCAGGAAGGGGAACATCACACACCGGGGCCTATCATGGGGAGGGGG
>NW_012101441.1:108498-110537 GCF_000951045.1 Mandrillus leucophaeus | reverse complement strand
TCAGGTGATCCACCCGCCTTGGTCTCCTAAAGTGCTGGGATTACAGGCGTGAGCCACTGTGCCCAGCCGTGAAGTGGAGTTCTTAAGCCTTATTCTTTTTAAGTTTGACGAAGTGACTGCTTTAAGATAATAAAGTATGTTCTGTTATGTAACTGTTGCTGAAGAAGAGATACAGAACTAGAAGCCAGGAGTTCTGTGACACACATAAGCCCACGACTTGGGTAAAGCCTCGGGTGCCTTAGCTTGTCCATCTGTAATCTCTGCTTCTCTGAATCTCACAGGGATATTATGTGGCCAAATAAAATCAAATTATTTTGACCTACTTGAACTCGATGAACTCTGAGTTCTCTTTCACTTCTGAAATGCTATAGCTCTTTACTGTGGGTGAAGAAGTTGAAAAAGACAGCACAACCAAGATTTTTAGAGGATCTACATTTTTTATTTCTACCAGTAAACAAGTGATGACAGTTCTTCAGCTCTTATCTTATCCTTGTCAAATAACAGTCATTTTATCCCTAGAGATATTTATTAGGTTAAAAATCATTGATTTTCTCAGTTTAGCTACCAATGGCGTATGCTATGGTTGAGGATTTGGCAAATATCTTGGGTAATTCCTTACTTTCTACAGGATGAATGTGGTTGTCTGTGTTTCTCAGTGTTAGTTACTTCTTTCTCTACTTTCCTCTTTTATTCCCTCTCACCCTATGAACTTCCTCTGTTCCTCTCTCAATTTGAGTTGATTTGTGAGTTCCATTGTCTACAGATCATTGACTTCTTAGTTCAAATTCTTACCAAATGGGGCCAGGCGTGGTGTCTCACACCTGCAATCCCAGCACTTTGGGAGACTGAGGTGGGTGGATCATGAGGTTAGGAATTTGAGACCAACCTGGTCAATACGGTGAAACCACGTCCCTACTAAAAACACAAAAACTAGCTGGGCATGGTGGCGCGTACCTGTAATCCCAGCTACTCAGGAGGCTGAAGCAAGAGAATTGCTTGAATCAGTGGGAGGTAGAGGTTGCAGTGAACTGAGATCATGCCACCTCACTCCAGCCTGAGTGACAGAGCAAGACTCTGTCTCAAAAACAAACAAACAAACAAACAAAAAACAAATTTTTACCAGATGGAATCTGGGCTGTTCACCTATCTTTGGATGTCTCTTCCTTTGGGGTTAGGAGTCTATTCTGGTTAAAATCTGAGGGAAGGAGGACATGAGTAGAAGACAGAAATATGGGCTCCCATTCGGGGGCCATAAATAGGGCAGGTCTAGTTCAGTTTAGAATCCATAATAAAAGAGCTCCTCTGCAAAATTCAATACCTCTATTTGGTTATAGATGACAAATATTGTGTTTTGAGCTCGTGTTATATTTGGAGTCAGGAAGTCTTTGTTCATGATCCTGGTTATGCCTCTCACAATCTATATAAATTTTTTGTTAACAGTTTACTTTGTAGGGGAAGAGGATAAAATTAACACCTTCTATCCACTTCACAGGATTGTATAAATAATGTGTAAAAGAGTTCACATTTCAGAATTTAGATAATGTCATGCATTTTAATGTTTTTTAATTCATGCTATCTTCTATGATAAAATCAAATCAAATCATGCTGTATGCTCTTAACCCTTGTTTGATTGTTCAAATTACTTCTCCCATATACACATGCAGATCAAGGAGGCTTCCTCTGAAGGCACATCTAAAGTGCACCTGGATTGTAGCTCCATCTTTTGCTTTATTATGCTTTTCAGCACTTACAGTACATGACATTATATCATATTTTTAGGTGTTTACAAGTGTATATTATGTTGTTGTTTTTGGAAGTCAAGCTCCTATAGGGCTGTGCTCTTCATTTCTGTATCCTCAGTGCTTTGTCTATGGCATATAGAAGAGGTTTAAAAATATTTGTGGAATTAATAAATTAATCAAATAAATAACCATTGTTGAATTCTCTGTCTGCCTCTGGTTCTATTCTTGAGCCCATGTGAAGTGTTTTGCAGAAATATCAGTATGGACTAAGGTGGCAAATAATTATATGGTCAGCCA
>NW_012101441.1:96649-104430 GCF_000951045.1 Mandrillus leucophaeus | reverse complement strand
GAAACCCCGTCTCTACTAAAAATACAAAATTAGCCGGGCGTAGTGGTGCATGCCTGTAATCTCAGCTACTTGGGAGGCTGAGGCAGAAGAATTGCTTGAACCTGGGAGGCGGAGGTTGCGGTGAGCCGAGATTGCGCCATTGCACTCCAGCCTGGGCAATGAGAGCGAAACTCCGTCTCAAAAAAAAAAAGAAAAAGAAAAAAGAAAAGGAAATATAACTGAGTGATTTAAGGCAACATGTCTAGTCTGTCTAATTACCTACCGCTTTCTTTTTTTCTTTTTCTTTCTTTCTTTTCTTTTATTTAAAAAACTTTTTTTTTTGAGACAGTGTCTTGCTGTGTCGCCCAGGCTGGAGTGCAATGGCACGATCTCGGCTTACTGCAACCTCCACTTACCTGGTTCAAGCAATTCTCCTGCTTCAGCTTCCCAAGTAGCTGGGATTACAGGTGCCCACCACCACGCTCAGCTAATTTTTCTGTATGTTTAGTAGAGATGGGGTTTTGCCATGTTGACCAGTCTGGTCTTGAACTCCTGACCTCAGGTGATCCACTCACCTTGGCCTCCCGAAGTACTGGGATTACAGGCATGGGCCATGGCGCCCAACCATTTCCTACCGCTTTCAAGCAGTGTGGCACTGATTGTTATATCTGAGAATCTCAGGACATTGAATAAATTTATCTTTATGACTTCTTCAGGAAGAAAGAAGCAGTGATGTATACAGGCCTCCCTTGGCTAATTGAGGGTTCAGCCTCATAAAACTAGCACATTCGAGCATGATTTTAGTATTTTGACATAGGTTGTCAGCCTCCGGATGTGAAGGCTTCTTAACCCTTTACGATAACTCTGTTTTCTTTCTCAAAGAAATGGACGATTAGGCCAATTTTTTCAAATAACTTATTCCAGTGCCTTCTGGGCACACTCAACCTATCTGTACTCTGCTTGGTTTGGACTCTTTCATTCAGAAACCATGAACTTCCAGTTGCAGGGTACTGTGCTGGTCCATCATTCCCAAATTATATTTACCATGTAGGAGAAGGTCAGCCACGTGATGGTAGAAACTAGAAATGGTAGCAAATGCTCACATAATGCCTATACAGATCCTTGTATTTGAAATAACGGTGAAAACTTACATGATGCTTACCAGCAGGGACTATACTAGAAATAATATGAATATAATTAACTTTCACTGTAATCCCATGGAAAAATTTAAAAATATACCATCTTACAAATTAGGAAAGTGGGACACAAAGAGGTGAAGTAACTTGCGCAAGGTCACATACCTAATAAAGTCAAAACATGAGTGCAGACACTCCAGCTGCAGCGTTTGTATGCTTAACCTCTGCGTTACATTCTCTGGGGTGATAGTTTCAGATTTAGCTTTACTGGGAAGGGTTCAGCTTTAGCAGTTTAAATAAGTAAGATAATTTCTTAGTAACTGGGTAGATAGCCAATGAAGATTACTTTTGAATATCACTAATAGAAAAATTAAAATTGACTCTATATAACCGTATAACACAATCTATTCTCTCTTTTGAATATCTATTATACTTACTATAGGTATCTGAGCTTATTATACTTTTGCTGCTTTAAGTGAGTAAATTTTACCTCCACAAGATTACAAGCAAGTGAAAAGAGTGAATATGTCTTAAACTCTTATTGTACTTATTGATTATACACACACACACACACACACTTCAATGGTGTATTTAAAGTCCTGTAAGGCAGGAAGTGGGTGCTCATAATCTACACTGATTGGTTCCGTCACATTTTAATCTTTTATTTTGATACTTTGAATTTTGTTTCCTCCTTGCTTTAAAGGTATTTATGGGGCTGTAAAGATGTAAAGAATTGTTTCCACTGCATCCCACATCTCTTGGAGCAGCATTCTCATCAGACTGCAGTGGGAAGGCCTCAGCTACCCTTAGGAACTGTGCTATCTTGGAGGTAAGGAAGTAAAAGGCAACTTTGGGAACGTGGAGGTAGAGTAGTATGGACAAGCCATGGTGGGCTATGTCTCTTACGTCTTAAAGGATCAGATACTGAAAGACAAACAGCCTCTCAAAATAGTATTCCCGAAGACTGTTGTTGATAGGGTGGGACCAGTGTCTGAGTTATGTGGGTCTCTCTTCATCAGGCTCATTTGTGTGGTAGCTTGGCTCATGAACTCCTGACTAGTCTGGATGTTAATTCTAAATACGGAAAACAATACATTCACATGAGATTTGGGATTAGGATGACGCTTTAAACTACTATGTTTTTCCTTAAGCATACCTTGTCTGTATTCAAACTCAGGCGGAGTGGCAAAGAGAAATATATACACGTATTACACAGGCAAGTCAGGAGATAATTCTGTTTTAATATGCCAGGTTTTATGAAAAACCTCTGGATTTTCTAGGTTTTATGGAAAAAAGAAGATATTTTTATGAATGAAATTAAAAAAGTTTCATATTGAAGATTAAAATGGAAAATATATTCCTTTTGGGCCTTTCTATTCCTTATTAGTAGGGAAAAAATAAAGTAATTTTGTATCCATTTTATTAATAATTCCAAAGTTTAGTTTTAACTTTTGAAATTAAATTGATTGTGACAGATGGTAAAACAGAATACAACTGAGAGATACAATACAAATTGTTGTAAAGAACTATTAATTTTTTATTTAAGATTATTGATTTATTTGTTTATTAAATATCTATTTGATGGACATTACGCTAGCACTGACAGTAGTGATGAACTCCATGTGTTTTAAGCATATATCTCAAAGCACCAATTAAATTGACAAGTAGAGGTACTTGAAATGCAGGTTTCTGCCTCCCTATGTTGATATTTTATATTCCTTATAAACTACATTTGTGGAAGTCATTTGATTGAGCTGAGGATGCATAGACGTGACAAGATTGTATGGGATATAGAAACACAGGCTGCTGTTTTAAGGGCTCAACACAAATCTGATCTACCTCAACAAAAATACCATCAGAGAGGGTGATAGTGACCCACACTGCATGAAGGCCTTAGTATGGGAATGGAGGATAGGATTCATTCCTAAGGACTCCAAAATGAGCAAAACCGAGCTAAGGCTCTAATGGGCATATCTGACACCACATGTGAGCCAGAGCTCTCCAGTAGGACAGGCACATGTGACTTTTGTGTACACTTAATGTATCCAGGGAATTATAAAATAATCACTTTTGTCATTGGAACTAAATTGACTTCACTGCTAAAGGTATACTGAACCTAGATCAAGAGTGCTTGTTAATAAATTATTGGGAAGAATGGAGTGCGGTGGATGTATTTAGCTAACTTTTAAAAGTTAACTCATAACTAAAAGCAGTTGTGATGAGACTTAATACTGGTATTTGTTTGTGGGTTAACTTTTTTTTTCAGTTCTAACAAAGTAGCCCAAATAAATGTTGTAAATATATATATTTGTACCAAACACAGCCTCATGCACATCCTGTATGTTAGGTTGTATTTTCGTTGTGTCCATTTATTCAGTCTTACAAACCAAAGAAAAAGGAGTAATACCACATGTAGGCCTATTCTTCTCTTGGCTGTGCTACAAACTACTTGATCACTCCAGAAACAGATCAAGCATAGGTTTAAAGCAGATGTCCTTCTCTTTGCTAAGATTTTTTTTTATGACAAATATCGCTTGGATACTTTGTAAGAAGTTTACATTAATATCATCTTGATTAACATAATCATAACCTATGTTTGTTCACCTTTTGTGTGCATAGAAATTAGAGACTTGGAGGCTATCTGTAGTTCCCAGTGGTCTGCTCTGCAGATGACACCATCATCTCTTGCCACTGAGATAACCAACAGCCATTCCTGCTGAGAGACCCTAGAGAGAGAGAGAGATGGGGCTCCACATACCTCCCTTCACTTTGGGAAAGAAACCACCACCTGACACAACCCCATGTAAGCCCCAACACTGGAGCTGTGACCACTTCATGAGTGCCCACACTTCAGACTTAGGCTCTGTAGCTGCATTAGGGCTGCTCACGTCTAAGACATTGGAGTCACCACCACAGTAAGATAGTTTGCGCTCCAAACCCCAGAGCCAAGCTCTCATTGTGCATTCCCATACTCCAGGAACGGTTTTAGTTACCATAGAAAGCTAGACCTCACCCTGATCCTACAGTTTCGCTGACTCTGTGCACTCATGTGTTCCCATTCTTAGCTCCCTGGCTACATCACAAGCATCTGTGTCTTGCATACTGCTACCAATGTGGCAGCAGGAATGCTTGTGCCTTGGGCACCAGCTGAGCTGCCATGGAGGGCTAGGCCCTGCACCAACCCTGAAGCTACTCTAACTTTTCTGTACCTGTGCTTCCATTCTTGGCTCCCCTGCTGCTTCATGAGCATCCATGCATTGAATTCTATTGCCAAGATGACAGCAGAGGTCAGTACAGTCATTAAGGAAAATCATAGGTAAAAAAACTAAAAGTAGAACTACCATATGATCCAGTAATCCCACTTCTGGGCATTTATACAAAGGAACTGAATCAATATGTTGAAGACACACCAGCACTCTCACTTTAATTGCAGCGTTACCCACAATAGCCAACACACGGAATCAACCTACATGTCCATCAGTAGATAAAGGAATAAAGAATATGTGGTATATATACACAACGGAATGCTATTCAGCCTTAAAAAGTGGGGAAATCCTGTCATTTGTGCCAATGTGGCTGAATCTGCAGGACGTTACGTTAAGTGGACTAAGCCAAGCACAGAAGGACACATGCCACTTGTTTTCACTTATTTATGGAATGTAAAAAAGTCAATCTCATAGAAACAGAGAGAAAAATGATAGTTAACAAAGCCTGAGGGTGGGAGGATTGGGGAGATATGGGTGAAAAAGCACAAAATTTCAGTTAGAAAAATAAGTTTAAGAGATTTATTGTATATTATGGTGACTACAGTTAATAATAATATATTGTATAACTGAAAAATTACAGAGAGTAGGTTTTAAGTATTCTCACCATAAAAACAATAAGTGTGTGAAGTAATGCATACATTAAATAGGTTATTTTAGCCATTCCACAGTGTGTGTGTGTGTATGTCATGTTGTACTTGATAAATATATGCGTTTGTCAATTAAAAATTATTAATAAAAAGATTAACAGTTAAAGGATCATTCACAGTTCCTAGGTAGAAGATAATAGATCCAAGGCATGATGACAGCTAATATCCTCTTTGGGTGGCTTTTTGATCTTTCTTAATTGAACGAAATGACACAAGCCATTCTAGTAAGAGCTTCGACCACACAAAAAATATTTCCTCAAGTACTTGTCAATGTAGTTGGCTTGGTATTGCTCTTTTGGCTCTGCATTGTAGAGATAGGTAAGGAACCTTTATTGGCAAAGCACTTCATGCAAATAGCTTAATACTTTTTTCAAGTGCTAAATAAAAATAGCAGAAAAATTGCATTCTTTTTATAAAAAATAATAAGAGACTCCAGTTCAACTCTGGGATAAGCTATTTGGTGGTAGACACAGTACCTGGACCTGGCAGAGGAGCGGAATCCAAAGAGAAAGTTAAGAGAGCATACTTCAAGGGTGAACTTTCCTCGTGGGCTGCAGATTTTCTCCAGCAGCACATAAACCAACTGGAATCAATTGAAGTTCAAAATATATTACAGGAGAATTGTCATGTTTTAACTTCAATTGCTGATTTATTTTCTGCCTTTTCTATTTTATTCCTTTCTACCTCTTCTTTTATTTCCCTCTTCTCTTCTATTTTTCCTCTTCTTTTCATCTCATCTTCCAGTCAAATTATCTCCGATTTTTCTCTGATGATTCTCTGCATCTGCTAAAATGAAAATATATTCTTATATTTTAAAGAGGACTGCAAAATGTTATAAAATTTTCTTTCTGTTTCTATAATGTGTTGTTTTCAGGGATATATTTAGTTTATTCTTCTCTTCATTATCCAGGGAAATTTGTGCTTTCACTTGTGCTGTCGTAGTCTTTCCTGGATCCCATGCTGTTGTCTTTCTGTTTACTTCTCCTTAAACAAGGAAAAACATACCCAGATCCAGTTTTCGTCAATAGACCAGGTAAGCAAACTGCCTTTGACTCTGCATGTTCTTAGTTGGATGATGCTCAAACTGTCTTCTAAGATCTACAGCCCAAGACAGGTGATAAGTATGACCTGCAGTCCTACACCTTGTGTCTTTCAGTTTGTTGGACTGATTTGTGACTTTTCTCAATGTATGGCTAAAAGGACTCAGAACATATAAAAGAACAAAAAAAAAGCCCCTACAATTTTAAGTTTACATTGTTATTTGGGATCTTTTTGCTGGGGGTTAGATGACAATGTGGTTTTTAATATACAGTCAAGAGCCAGTTAGCACCAGAATGCAGAGCCTTGGGCCTAATCCCAGTTCCCCTGCATCACAATCTTTAGTGTGAGGAGGAGGAAGACCTAGAAACCTATATTATGCACAGGCTCCCAGGTGATTTACATCTACATTGAGAACATCTGCAATAATGCTTTACATGTGGAGACTTCACTACCTGGAAGGCAGCTCAGTACTTGTTGCCCATCCCAGCTTCTCAGTCAATGTGTCCTCTCGATAGATGAGCTGTAGACCAAGAAATACTGATGACTGAAGGTATAAAGAGAGCCTGCATTTGGCCATCACAAAAAAACTACCATCACAGTGAAGAGAGCTGCCAACTGTTCTGTCTGGTAAGGTATTTTGTTCCCTCCCTGGACCAATGAACAGACTACAGGGAAAGTTAAGGGGATTTTTAAATTACTGTCTGGTGAGTAGGTTTGCTTTATTTCTAGTTCCCCTGCTTTAAGCATTCCACAGATTGTAATTTTTCCTTCAATTCGTTTGGTCTAAAAATTAAAGGAAATTCTGCCCAGATTGTCACTGTGTTTCTGGAAGCTTTTACCTTTTTGGTGTCTACATCCTCAATTTTTATAAAAGGTTGGAAGTGGTTATGTTAAGGCTTATTGGCTCAGAAATCCTGATAGGTATATACAACTATTTGCTTGTCTTGGAGTAGAATTGTAAAAAATTCACTTATTCTTCTTACAATTTCATTTATATTTACAGATCTTTTTTTAAATTACAGAAAAATATAAAAAATATATGACAGCTATGCCTATTTATTGAAACTAATGTTAACATTTTGCCATATTTATTTTATCAATTTTGTATGAAGCAAATAAAATATTAGAGATAAAGTTGAAGTTGCTTTTGTTCCCCCTACCCATTCCACTCTGCTCTCCCTATAAGCAACAAATATTATACCTGTAATATTCTAATATATTTAAATAGACATATTGTTATTTATAATTTTATTAATATAATTTATTGCATACTCCATATTCTGCCAGTTGATTGTTTTTCTCCTTAAACTTGTGGTTTGAGATCTAGCCATGTTGATATATTAAAATCTGCTTAATTTCTTTTATCTACTTGATAATATTCCTTCCTTTGTATATACCTCATATTTTTCAAATCTCTCATTGCTTCCAATTCCTAAAATATTACAATGCTGTGATAAACATTATTGCTATATATACTTGTGTATGTAACAGTCTTTTTAGGTTATATACTCACAAGTGTAATTTTTGGGTCATAGACCATGCCTGTTTAATACTACAAGATACTATCAAGATTCTGGTTTTTTGTTCATTTATTTGTTTTAATTTTGAAACACTTTTTACTTCTACCATTAGGGCATAGAGTATCTGTTCTTCTAAATCTTTGCCAACAGTTGCTAAAATCCAATATTTAATTTTTGCCCAAATGATGTCAT
>NW_012101441.1:94712-95642 GCF_000951045.1 Mandrillus leucophaeus | reverse complement strand
TTGCATTTTCGTCATGGTTTATAATATTTGCTTTTTAAAAAATTTCTATTAAGCTGGGTGCAGTGGCTCACACTTGTAATCTCAGCAGTTTGTGAGGCCAAAGTGGGAGGACTGCTTGAGCCCAGAAGTTCAAGACCAGACTTGGCAACAAAGTGAGATTTGTCTCTAAAAAAAAAATTAGGCAAGTGTGGTGGCATGTGCCTCTGGTCCCAGCAACGTGGGAGGCCGAGGCAGGAGGATTGCTTGGACCCAGGAGGTGGAGGCTGAAGTGAGCCATGTTCATGTCACTGCATCCAGCCTGGTGACAGAGCAAGACTGTATACTACTGCCTGCAAAAAAACCCCTAAAAAATAAGATTACATTATAAAATTATAAAGTATCCTGTGAAATCTCTATGAGTAACAGTTTTAAATTTTATTTTTATAATAATTTCTTGAAACTGGCATTCCCAGCCTTCTACATCCTGTCCTGAATCTAATGCCTCCCTCTTATCTTCAGTATAATTCTTCTATTTAGGCTACATCGGTCTTCCAATTGACACCAAAATCCAGCATAAGGAGCCTCACTTCTTGCCTCTGATCGTGCTTGTTCCCTTACACGAAGAGTTCATCTTTGTTTCCAAGTTAACTTCTATTTCTCCTTAAAAATTGAAATAAGTTCAAGATTCCCACTTATTGATTCTCTTAAATGTCAGAAAGGACTAGTCATGGAGAAAAATGCTTCATCTTTGGGATTTTCTCTCCATGGTAATTCATTTATTTATATATATGTATACATATGTGTATATATGTGCTGTCTCTTATACACATCTAGATATACACACACACACACACATATATACTTTAAAAAGTTTAATTTTTTGGCACTGCAGCATAGGTATCATTTGTTTATACACTGTAGGAACTCTTGATTTTTCACATCTCTCCTGAT
>NW_012101441.1:78181-90547 GCF_000951045.1 Mandrillus leucophaeus | reverse complement strand
GTCCTACACCTTGTGTCTTTCAGTTTGTTGGACTGATTTGTGACTTTTCTCAATGTATGGCTAAAAGGACTCAGAACATATAAAAGAACAAAAAAAAAGCCCCTACAATTTTAAGTTTACATTGTTATTTGGGATCTTTTTGCTGGGGGTTAGATGACAATGTGGTTTTTAATATACAGTCAAGAGCCAGTTAGCCCCAGAATGCAGAGCCTTGGGCCTAATCCCAGTTCCCCTGCATCACAATCTTTAGTGTGAGGAGGAGGAAGACCTAGAAACCTATATTATGCACAGGCTCCCAGGTGATTTACATCTACATTGAGAACATCTGCAATAATGCTTTACATGTGGAGACTTCACTACCTGGAAGGCAGCTCAGTACTTGTTGCCCATCCCAGCTTCTCAGTCAATGTGTCCTCTCGATAGATGAGCTGTAGACCAAGAAATACTGATGACTGAAGGTATAAAGAGAGCCTGCATTTGGCCATCACAAAAAAACTACCATCACAGTGAAGAGAGCTGCCAACTGTTCTGTCTGGTAAGGTATTTTGTTCCCTCCCTGGACCAATGAACAGACTACAGGGAAAGTTAAGGGGATTTTTAAATTACTGTCTGGTGAGTAGGTTTGCTTTATTTCTAGTTCCCCTGCTTTAAGCATTCCACAGATTGTAATTTTTCCTTCAATTCGTTTGGTCTAAAAATTAAAGGAAATTCTGCCCAGATTGTCACTGTGTTTCTGGAAGCTTTTACCTTTTTGGTGTCTACATCCTCAATTTTTATAAAAGGTTGGAAGTGGTTATGTTAAGGCTTATTGGCTCAGAAATCCTGATAGGTATATACAACTATTTGCTTGTCTTGGAGTAGAATTGTAAAAAATTCACTTATTCTTCTTACAATTTCATTTATATTTACAGATCTTTTTTTAAATTACAGAAAAATATAAAAAATATATGACAGCTATGCCTATTTATTGAAACTAATGTTAACATTTTGCCATATTTATTTTATCAATTTTGTATGAAGCAAATAAAATATTAGAGATAAAGTTGAAGTTGCTTTTGTTCCCCCTACCCATTCCACTCTGCTCTCCCTATAAGCAACAAATATTATACCTGTAATATTCTAATATATTTAAATAGACATATTGTTATTTATAATTTTATTAATATAATTTATTGCATACTCCATATTCTGCCAGTTGATTGTTTTTCTCCTTAAACTTGTGGTTTGAGATCTAGCCATGTTGATATATTAAAATCTGCTTAATTTCTTTTATCTACTTGATAATATTCCTTCCTTTGTATATACCTCATATTTTTCAAATCTCTCATTGCTTCCAATTCCTAAAATATTACAATGCTGTGATAAACATTATTGCTATATATACTTGTGTATGTAACAGTCTTTTTAGGTTATATACTCACAAGTGTAATTTTTGGGTCATAGACCATGCCTGTTTAATACTACAAGATACTATCAAGATTCTGGTTTTTTGTTCATTTATTTGTTTTAATTTTGAAACACTTTTTACTTCTACCATTAGGGCATAGAGTATCTGTTCTTCTAAATCTTTGCCAACAGTTGCTAAAATCCAATATTTAATTTTTGCCCAAATGATGTCATTCTTGCAATAATGTTACCTCCATAGAAACACACCTCCATATTTAGTTTCCTCATGTATCCCAAGCACCTAGAACAGTGCCTGGCTCAGAAAGACTCCATAAATATTTTGTTGAATGTTGAATATATTTACTTGAGATTCAGCATTTTCTGCAGCAAGTGCATATTTACTTGCTATTCAGCATTTTTCTGTGTATTCCTTGGTTTATTTCCTTTGCTCATTTTCTATTGCATTGTCTTTTTCTTATTGATTTGACGAGCTTGTTTATACATTCCATCCACTAATTTCCTGTTGTATATGTTGCAGACATCTTTATCCTATTGTCCTTTTTTATCAATAGATTTTTTAGCTGTTTTAGGCTTATATAAAAGCAGAGAGTTCCCACATACCCTCTCAACCTATCCTCTACTCAAGTTTACTTCATTATTAATATGCGGCATTAGTGTGGTATGTTTGTTATGGTTCATGAGCCGATGTTGATACATTGTTATTGACTAAAGTCCATAGTTTACATTAAGAATCACTCTTTATGTTGTACTTTCTATGGGTTTTGAAAAATGTATAAGATGTATCTGCCACTGCAGTATTATGCAGAACAGTTTCACTAGCCAGAAGTCCTCTGTGCTCTTATTTGTCCTTCCCTGCCTCTCTCCAAACCCTTGGCAATTACTGATCTTTTTACTCTTTCCATAGTTTTGCCTTTTTCCAGAATGCCATATTGTTGAAATCACACATCATGTAGTCTTTTCAGACAGGCGTCTTTCATTTAGCAATATGCATTTAAGGTTCATCCATGTCTTTTTGTGGCTCATGAGCTTATTTCTTTATATTGCTAAATAATATTCCATTTTATAGATGTACCACAGTTTTTTTTTTAATACATTCACCTATTGAAGGACATTTTGGTTCAAGTTTTGGCAATTATCATAAAAGCTGCTTTAAATATTCATATCCAGGTTTTTTTGTTTCTTTTTTCTGCATGACATGAGTTTAAGGTAAATATCAAGAAGAATAATTGCTGGATCTTTGGGTAAGCATGTTTTTGTCTTCCAAAGTACTATACCATCCATCATCTTTCAATTTGTATCATATGGAAGTTTTACATTTTGACTTAGTTGCATTTTCGTCATGGTTTATAATATTTGCTTTTTAAAAAATTTCTATTAAGCTGGGTGCAGTGGCTCACACTTGTAATCTCAGCAGTTTGTGAGGCCAAAGTGGGAGGACTGCTTGAGCCCAGAAGTTCAAGACCAGACTTGGCAACAAAGTGAGATTTGTCTCTAAAAAAAAAATTAGGCAAGTGTGGTGGCATGTGCCTCTGGTCCCAGCAACGTGGGAGGCCGAGGCAGGAGGATTGCTTGGACCCAGGAGGTGGAGGCTGAAGTGAGCCATGTTCATGTCACTGCATCCAGCCTGGTGACAGAGCAAGACTGTATACTACTGCCTGCAAAAAAACCCCTAAAAAATAAGATTACATTATAAAATTATAAAGTATCCTGTGAAATCTCTATGAGTAACAGTTTTAAATTTTATTTTTATAATAATTTCTTGAAACTGGCATTCCCAGCCTTCTACATCCTGTCCTGAATCTAATGCCTCCCTCTTATCTTCAGTATAATTCTTCTATTTAGGCTACATCGGTCTTCCAATTGACACCAAAATCCAGCATAAGGAGCCTCACTTCTTGCCTCTGATCGTGCTTGTTCCCTTACACGAAGAGTTCATCTTTGTTTCCAAGTTAACTTCTATTTCTCCTTAAAAATTGAAATAAGTTCAAGATTCCCACTTATTGATTCTCTTAAATGTCAGAAAGGACTAGTCATGGAGAAAAATGCTTCATCTTTGGGATTTTCTCTCCATGGTAATTCATTTATTTATATATATGTATACATATGTGTATATATGTGTATGTATACACACACACACACACATATATACTTTAAAAAGTTTAATTTTTTGGCACTGCAGCATAGGTATCATTTGTTTATACACTGTAGGAACTCTTGATTTTTCACATCTCTCCTGATTTATTCCTCCCTTGTAAGTCATGTGGTATTCTGCCTAACTATCCTGGAAAAGCAAAACTCCATATTTTATCTCTTATGAAAAAATCATGCTTGGTTTAGACATTTATAAGATGAAATAATGATGCTTTGTGGTAGCAGAGTATCTTCCACCTAATATCTATCACAACAGAGTGGTCAGTGGATAGTAGATTCAAATATCAACATACATTATTTTTTCCCACATCTGTGGTATTTCACACACAGTGTGAGAATCCATGGCCCAGATGAGCCACAAGAGAACAGCCAACATTCCTGTTCTAGAGAAGCTTGTATTCTTGGCCTGGGTGCTGGCTGACTACTTTCAATTTAGCTGTGGTCTGTTCCCATATTCCAATAAATTTCCTTACCACATTCCATTCCTCAGACTTCTCCCTACCATGATCTTTCCACACCCACACTCTGCCTTCTACATGAAAGATTCAAGATATGCAGAGCCACGGTACCCATCAAGCATTTATCTGGGTGAAAAAAATAAAAGATGAGTTGATAATGTCAGTATGCTTGATACTCAACTGGTTTTCCCAGCTGTGACAGGATTTTCCACAGAAATGTATCACTGTAAAAAATTTGAAAATATTTATCAAAATTATCCTGTCATCTCTAAAACATAAAGGTTGAGGATCCCCAACCCCGACCTCAACAGAATGGCATGTGCCTGGATAAACTATAAAGTCTTTCCTTAAAAGATTGGACACATTTCCTAAGCAGGTGAGGAATTTGGAGGAAAGCATAAAACAGGCCAAAGTCAGGATGGCAGGAAGGACACAGTTCACCAAGATCAAATAACTTAAAATATTACAAAACAGACACTATCTCTTCAAGTTTTGCTATTATTCTGTTGTTTTCCTCTTGAAAACTGCATGCCTGATGATGATAAGGATGACAATGTGGTGATGCTTTTTAGGAAAGCGATATCACTAGGATTACAAATCTTCATTAATGTGAAATATAAGGTTTCATAACGATAAAATTATTACATCACTGACTCATTTGCCTATTTTCTCAAAATTAGTTTAAGTTACTAATTTTTTTTGGAAAAGAACATGAGTACACCATGGAATTATGTATTTTATCCACTTTAGGATACAAAGTCAGATGCAGATGATAAAATTAGTATAAAATCAGAATTACTCTAAGTCTCTTAAGAAGGTGCATACTGGGGATCAAATTAGCGTCTCTCAAGTAGTCTAACACAGCTCATTATTTTTTCTCCAGCATAGGAATGTTACTTACATTTATTTTATTTGTATATTTATGTATTTATATTTGGTTAAGCATCAGGCAGTTGATTTGCATTTAGATTGTGTAGAATTGCTTTATATATGTGTGTGTATATATAGATACACATATATTTTTAAAATAAAATCCAAATCTGGTAAGGAGATATAGAGAATCTGATAAGGATATGCATTATCTCACAATCTTAATTAATAAGGAGAAATTCATGCCTGTAATCCCAGCACTTTGGGAGGCTGAGGAGGGTGGATTACCTGAGGTCAGGATTTCGAGATCAGCCTGGTTAACATGGTGAAATCCAGTCTCTACTAAAAATACAAAAATTAGCCAGGCATTGTGGCACATGCCTGTAATCCCAGCTACTCAGGACGCTGAAGCAGGAAAACTGCTTGAGCCTGGGAAATGGAGGTTGCAGTGAGTCGAGATTGTGCCACTGCACTCCAGCCTAGCTGACAGAGCAAGACTCTGTCTCAAAAAATAATAATAATAATAAAATAAATAAGGAGAAATACTCACAGTATGAGCGATGCTCTGGAACTGAGACCAACAGAGGAAATAGCAAGAGTTCAGACTCACATTATGCTCATGCTATAACATGTCCTTGTGTAGAAGAATGAATGGAATTGATGAATTTGGGTTTAAGTTATATTTGTTTTGTTTTGGTTTCTTGCAGAGTCTGAACGATTAACTTTGTATAAGTAGAAAACTTAAGTGTATAACTTTACCACAAAACAGATAAACTTGTCACCAATAATTTTGGAGAATAAAAATGTCTTTGTTTGATATCCATTTCTGCTGTTGACATCCAATAACAATATATGTCTGTGTCATAAATTGGCTTGAAATCAGTTACAGCTGCCTGTTACCTGCCTACTTTTCCAATTTACCTTGCCTTCAGCTCCAGACAACTTTCTTCAGCCCAAAAGACATCGTTTTTCTACTCCTACATGCCTTTGAATGTGTGGCCGTTGTTACCTCAGTGGTTCTACATGATCACTGCACTTAATACGTATTTGAAATGCTGCATTTGTGCCAAGTGACCTTTACATTCCTCTCTTCCGATTATCTCTTTAAAGGCATTGTCTGTAACATACATTTTTGCATCTTCCGCATTCAAGTAGACTTAGTAGCCACTCCAAATATGGTTGTTCAATAAATAGATAAGACATATATACTTATGCTCAGGATGTTAGGAACCAAAAGAAAAGACAGAAGAGGTTAATTTGGTGTGAGGAATTCGCACTCAAATACCCTTTTTTTTCTCAGCGTATGCTGATTCTTTCTGTTCTTTTACATGTGTACACTCAAATGAAAGCCCTACTGTAGAGTCTTCATAGGGTCTGATGTTTGTAAGAGAAGAGAAATCACTGTGTGCTTTCCAGGAGCGTTCCCTGGATAATTATTGGTGCCTTTGCGGCAAATACATAGCAAATTCTGGACACTGTGTGGGTGTGCCAGTGGCCTGGCCGTCATCCTCCTTATCAGTTGAAACCACACAGTTTCATTTACAATTCAACAAAAAGCTTTAATTTCCCACTCGAACTAGGATGTGAGCCCAGTATTCATAGCGGATCTGAAATGGGGAGATAAACTCTGCTTTAACTTAAGATCTCAGGAAGGTGTGAGAATGAGCTTACTAAATTTTAGAGGCAGAACACTGTGTGAAGAAGGGAAGATGTCTTTCCTACCCCACATCTGACATTTCCCACAACTTTATAAGACACCAACTGTAAAGTTAATATGCTATGGCTATTATGCCAAGCAATGTACATTTCTTTTTTAAAAAAATTTGTTTCTCACTTAGACCCGCTTGTTCAGTATTTATGAAAATAATGCTTGCTTTTTTGCTTTGTTCTGTGTATTTCTGTTTTTCATGTATTAAATATATTTTTAGTTTTCATATAAAACTGTGAAATATATAATGTAAAATTCACATCTTAATGATGCTTGGGCATAGAGCTCAGTATGTTAAGTATGTTTACACTGTGCAGCCAATCTCTAGGACTCTATTCATCTTCCAAAATGAAACCCTGTCGCCATTAAACAACAACTCCCCATTTTCTCTTGTCTTCCAACTCATGGCAACCATCATTCTACTTTCTGTCTCTATGAATTTGAATACTCTGGGTAACCTCAAATAAGTGGAATCATACAATATTTGGCTTTCTGCGTCTGGCTTATTTCATTAAGCATGATGCTTTCTCTTTTTTTTTAACTTGTGTTTTAGGTTCAGGGATACACATGCAGGTTTGTTATATAGGTAAACTGTGTGTCATGGGGCTTTGCTGTACAGATGATTCATCACCCAGGTAATAAACATAGTACTTGATAGGTCGTTTTTCAATCTTCACCCTCCTCTCTCCCTCCACCCTGAAGCACCACTGCCTATTGTTCTCTTCTTTGTGCCCATATATAATACTGTTTAGCTCCCACTTATATATGAGAATATGCAGTGTTTGGTTTTCTGTTCCATGTTAATTTGCTTCGGATAATGGCCTCTAACTCCATTCATGTTGCTGCAAAGGACATGATCTTGCTCCTTTTTATGGCTGCATAGTATTCGATGGTATATATGTACCACATTTTTTTAATCCAGTCTACTACCAATGGGGATTTAGGTTGATTCTGTCTTTGCTATTGTGAATAGGTAAAAGAAAATGCTTGTACTTTTTTAATTTAAGTTTTTAAAAAGTAAATACTGCTAAATAAGAGTATACATGTAATTTCTATTGACAGAACCTATTTGTAGAATCTTCTGGTTGAGAGTGATTTCAGAGATCTTGTATTTTAAAACCTATTTTGACATAAAAGGAATAGCAAGCAGCAATCCTAAAGAGGTGTTATGACTTCCTCAAGGTCACCTAGCCCTAATTTAGTTTTTGGACTTCAACCCATTCTTCTGAGCTTTAGAAAGGTGTCTTTTATTTTAAAAGATGAGGAAATCTAGGATAAGATTTAAATAATAATTTGGTATGATAGAAGATTATTAAAATAATCTCAGGCCATAAATTTGAAATGATACACATTCTCTTCAGAGAGTTTGTGTATAAATAAAGTTGACTGAAGTTAGAAATGCTATTGATATGTAGCCAAAGGAAAATTACTATCAAATGTAGAGTGGTGTTAGTTAAGTAAATGAATCCAGTTAAGATGTCTAGGTGTTCAAATAGCTCAATGCCTGTCATCATTTTCCAAATCTTTTTTATTAACCCATTAATTTTCGACCCATAAAGAGAAATGGCCAAGATTTTATGAAGATGAAAGTAATCTTCTCAAGGAGATACTATTTTTTCTCGGGAAATAACTATTGCTAAAACACAAAACTTCTTTGCAAGTTTTAGTCATGTGCAATCCTTCTATTCCATAGCTTTAAAAGCCAGGCCTACAGGAATGATCATAATTGAAGGCCATGAGGTTTCATTTCCTTGACTTATACTCTTAGAGAATTTTATCCTAAAGTTGCCAACCAAGTCAGATATTAACATATGATTTAGCAATTGTTTCGTAGCCAAGAAACACTTTGTTGATTCTGTTCTTAACAGTTGAATTCACCACATAAAAAGTGATCAAAGACAATAGTTTGTGTCTAAAATACACAAAGATATTAAATTTACTAATTAGTTTTAGAAGTATGTGTAAACTAGGCATTAGTCAAAATAATCAGTAGAAATTTCTTTTTATGCTGAGCTTTTTATGTTGGGCTGAGAAAAAATAAAAAAATAAAAAAAGATGACCAGATGTCTTTTTCCACCCTCTTGCACCCTTTCTTATCTCAAACACCTCATGCCACTCCAGAATTTACAGAAGCCTCAATTATGAGACTCTACCAGACCCCAGCTTCCTGTATTAATTCTCTTATCAATACTTCTACTTCCCAAATTAAAATATACTTCCCCATATCTCACCCACTCAAAGTTCTTTTGACATAGAAGAAAAAGCAGCAGTCCTAGATGGATGGTATGACTTCCTCAAGGTCACCCAACCTTAGTTTAATTCTTGGTGTACAACCCAGTTCTTTACAGCTTTAGTCAGGTGTCTTCTATTTCAAAAGGTGATAAAATTTAGGATAAGAGTAAAACAAAAGTTATTCTTGAATTAATATACTGTTTTCTCATGTTGTTCATTTGTACTTATGAGTGCCAAAGATTTCTGCTGGGCAAGGGGGATGAAATATATTTGAGATATCAGTAGATCTTAAATTAGACTACCTAGGGATATTCCTACCTGAAGGTTGTTGTATTAGTCAAGGTTCTGCAGAGAAACAGAATTAATTGTGTGTGTGTGTGTGTTTGCATGTATGTATGTATGTATGTATGTAGTATATGCTTCATTGTACTTGGCAAACTGGAGACCTGAGAGCTAACGATGTAGTTCCAGTTCAAAAACTGGCAGGCTCTAGACCCAAGAAGAGCTGGATTTCAGTTTGAGATGGAGGTGGGAAAAGACCAATATTCCAAGCAATCAGGGTTTAAGGAATTCTCATTAACTCAGCTTTTTTGTTTTATTCAGGTCTTCAATTGATCGAATGAGGTCCACTCACATTAGGAAGGGTTATCTGCTTTACTCACTCTACTCATTCTTTTAAATGTTAATCTCACCCAGAAACACCTTCAAAGACACATTCAGAATACTGTGTGACCAAATGTCTAGGCACCCTGTGGTCCAGTAAAGTTGACACATGATTTCTTTTTTTCATGATCTTACATGTTTATTGCATGTAAGTGACTTTCAAGGATCGTTTTGCCAGTTGCATTTGTAATCTCAGGGGCAGTGATCCTAAGTAGTGGTATCCTGGAGCTGGCATCTTTAAAGTTGTGTGTCGGTTTTGATTTGTGTTACTTCAGTTTTGGGGGAAGATAATCCCCAAGTTTCTCCCCAGTGCAGCTCGTGAAGAAGGCTCCCCGCATTACATTCACTGTAATGCAGTGACGTTGACCCTGACGCTTAACCACACAGCCAAGCATTTGCTGGAGGCAGATATTATAACTCTTCCAGAAATACTTTTGGGATAGGTCCTTTCTTGTCATGTTTGTGCATGGTGATCTGGTATACAATAATGCACACTTGAGAGAATTCAGGCATCAATTTGGTGTTATGGGAACAATCTATTTTGGGGGGTAGCACTTTCTTTTTTCTGTTTTTTTTTTTTTCCCTTCAACTTCTATTTTAAGTTCAGGGGGATATATGGACACATAAAATTAACCATTACACACATGGAAAAAGGATCAGTTTTAATCTGTGAGATTCTAGACAGCAGAACTAGGAGCAATGGGCAAAACTCATGGGAGACTCATTTGAGCCTTTTATAGGAAGATGTTTATAACAGGCATGACTATATTAAAAAAAAACTGTTCTGCAAGAGGATGAGCTTCCAGATCTTCAAGCTTAAGCTGAATGATTCTCTGTAATGGATGTTTTAGAAGGAGTTTCTGCTCTGACTGAAGGTGGGACTGCATGTCCCCTCCGAAGTGTTTCTACCCAAACAAGTATGATATGCTCAATATTTTGAAGACCAGTCTTATTTTTGTGTAATCTTGGCCAACCCTCTCTTCTCCATATCACAGCTAGAGGGATCTCTTTAAATACTTACTTTATTGAGTAGATTCATTAAGGAAGTTCTTCCAATAGAAGCTGATGAGAGAAGATAGAAGGGAAGAAGTCAAGCCATGTCTCAACCTCAGCCTCTGTCTAAGGTAGGGTAGAACAGAAATTACAACACAGAACTGATGTTATAAACTGTGAGCTGTCCCGGGAACAACATCTCCCAGCATGCTGCATCTCTGGGAAGAGCAGCTCCAGTTGCTCATCGACAGTCCTCTGAAGCAAAGTGTGGGAGTAAACCTGTGGGAGCACGGCATGGAGGAGCTAAGGGGTGGGAGCACAGAAAGAAACCATAAAGGGATTCTTAGAGGATCTAGGCATAGAATTAACACATGTTCTCATCATGTTTCATTGGGATGAAACATTTCACTGGGATGATATGAAACCTTGCAGATGACATGTGTGGGTCAACCCATGAAACAGTAAATCACTCAAAATCTTATTACAAAAGACAATTTCCATATTTGCTTTTGCAGAAAAAGATAAATCTTACTTGATATATTAGGGAGAATCTATGAAGAATTCATTAATTTATTCTTGAAATAAATATCAAGTAGACTCTCTGAACTAAAAGAAACTTCTATGTGGCAAAGCTTTTCTTTTTTTCAAATAATGTAACAGTTTAGAAAACTTGAGAGGTAGGGAAATGTGCTTTCATTCAGTTCTGTGTTTTTCTGGAACAGAGCAATAAAAGTAAGATTGACGTCTCTCTGACTGTTTAACTGCCAACATTGCCACCTGCTATCCCGAGGCAATAAGCAGCCTTATTGGCACCCTTGTGCCTGGTGAGAAAACCAAAAGATGATGAATAGCCAGTCCCTAAAATCAAATGGCATGCACAGCAGTGGCTGGCACAAGATGAAGTGCTTGCTAAGGAAATAGAATGGCGAATTAGAGCTCTCAGACCATTGATCAAACTTGTTTGTAGCCAACCTTCAGTGTTTTGTTTCTGGCTGCTAGAATCTCACTACCCTTCTTGGTCTAAAGGAAGCCAAAGACCCTTCATCTGTTTATACAGACCATATGTAACTACAAACAGAACTGTACAAAGTCGTCCTTTTGGAGTCCAGGCATTCATGTACTTCCTCCATATGCAAGCCAAGAAATGAATGCATTCACTGTTTTTTATTCCCCTGTGAGATCTTGCTACAGATTTACTAGTGGTATGACTTAACCTGTATTTCCAACCTACATATGGAAGAAAGTAATAAAGCCAGTAGATAGTGTTATTGTTAACAGAAAATGGGACCTTTCTGACTCCGTTCATGGAGGAGAAATACCTCTCTATAGACTCATCAATTTCACTTTACAGACATACCTGGAAATTGATTAGTCCTTGGAGTAAGGAGCCGCAACATGTAATAAGAGGTGTTCCCACCTCAGAAGAGGTGGGAAATTTTAGCATTCATAGTTGTTAATGAAAACAAGCTAATATTAGTAAGAGAGAATATGTCATCATGGTAAGTCCTTCCATGAAACTCAAAATAAAGGTTATTTATTTAGAAGGGTTTGAGTCCACTTACTGATATGTAGTTATTGCATCATATTCACAATGCTCTCTTGTCCTTCGAGATGATGGATCCCTCCCTCTGTGCCAAATCTGTATGTTCACATACTTTTATTGCTGTTATCATACTGTTTTATTATTACTATTATTTATTGAATTATTATTATTATTATTAGAGACAGACTCTTGGTCTGTCAGCTAGGCTGGTTGCAGCAGTGTGATCTTGGCTTACTGCAGTCTCTGCCTCCCAGGTTCAAGCGATTCTCCTTTGTCAGTTTCCTGAGTAGTTCGGATTACAGGTGCATGCCACCACACCTCCTGGCTACTATATATATATA
>NW_012101441.1:68145-77843 GCF_000951045.1 Mandrillus leucophaeus | reverse complement strand
ATATATTATATACATATATAATATATATATAGTAGAGACAGGGCTTCAACACGTTGCCCAGGCTGGTCTCAAACTCCTGACCTCAAGTGATCCACCCACCTCGGCCTCCCAAAGTGCTGGGATTATAGGAGTGAGCCACCACACCTGGCCCAATTTATTGAATTACTTTAGATTTTTAGGGCCTTGAGAGCAATTACTTCTGTCTTACCTATGTAACTGCATCTCTTCACATAGGACACATGTAATTGTGTTCAGTAAATATATATTAAATGAGTGAATTAATGAATGAAAAATATAAAGCAAGAAATTGGAAGAAATGAATTCTTGAACTCCTTTACAGCTTGTGATTGGCAGAATTCTAAGATGACCCCCAAATGACTCGTGCTTGTGTAGTCTCCTTCCCTTGAGCGTGGATGGATGAAAATATGATGAGCTATCACTCCTCTGATTATGTTATGTTATGCAGCAAAATAGATTTCTGAAGAGATAATTAAGATTACTAATTTTAATGATAGAGTTTAATCACTGTAAATTTTGATTTTAATTACTGAAGATTTTGTAGATGTACTTAAATTTACTGATCAACTGACTTTGGGTTAATCAAAACAGAGATGATCCAGGTGGGTCTGGCCTGATCACCTGAGTCCTATAAATTTGAATCTAGAGGTTGAGGACAAAAGTCAGAAATTAGAAGTAGCGGAGACCTTTTTTTATTGGCCTTGAATGGGACTTGCCATGTTGTGAAGGGCTCCTTCACATTAATCAAGAAGGGGCCTCCTAGACATCAATCAAGAACACAGGGACCTCAGTGTTACAATCTCTGAACTGAATTCTGGCAACACTCTGAGGGAGCGTGGAAAAGAATCACAAGCTTCAGGTGAGGCAGCATCCCAAGGCAACACCTTGATTTCAGCTACGCGAGACTCTGAGCAGAGAACTCAGCTGCGTGGTGCTAGATTCCTGACCCATGGAAACGGTGAGATTATAAATAAGTGTTGTTTTATAGATTGTGGTCAATTGTCACACAGCAATAGAAACTAATCCACAGTCCTAAAAACAGTCATTTAATGGGCAATTTTAAATATTTTTTATGTAGTGGCCAAGAATAAACATATCTTTCACGTGCTTCTCATGGCGTTGTAATTTCTCCTGTTATAAAATCAGCTTCATGAAGGCTGGGAATTTGCATGTTTTTTTCATTGTTGTATTTCACAGCCAACAATAGTGCCTGCACATGATAGACTTTTCATAAATATTTGCTGAATGAATCAATGTTTTTTGAATTGGCTTAATTGCTTACTATATACTATACTATTGCTATACTGGTTGCAGTGGGAGTGGGTAGGAATGGTATAAAGTAGGGTCATTTTCCTAGACAAATGTACGTTCTGTAATTTTTTAATATTATAAAATAGAGACTGATGCATAGAAAAGGACAATCTGACCAAGCCTGCCTTCCTTTCCCCAGCAGACGATTGAGTGCTGTAGAGGAAATATCATGAGCACAGGAGTCGGGCAAATTTGAGTTTGTACTCAGGTTCAGCAACTTACTGACTGGCATTACATCGACATCCCAGTTCCTCATCTGTTGATAGGGATTAATATATCTGCCTTGCAGAGTTTTTCTGAGGATTAGAAGCAATATGTATACATGTGGAGTGATCAATAAGTAGAAATATTATTTTAGGACTGATGACTTCTGGTATTTTATTCTTTATGTTTTCTTTTCCTTTTGAGTAAAATCGGTTTTTAATGTGAATGAGCATTTTTTTAATTCCTCTTGAAAACATTATATGCATTATTTTAGCTCCATGTTTAAGCGTTATTCTCTTTTCTTTCTTTCTTTTCTGAGATGGAGTGTCTCTCTGTCGCCCAGGCTGGAGTGCAATGGCACGGTCGCCCAGGCTGGAGTGCAATGGCAAACTTTGCCTCCCGGATTCAAGTGATTCTCCAGCCTCAGCCTCCTGAGGAGCTGGGGTTACAGGCACCCATCACCAGGCCTAGCTAATTTTTGTATTTTTAGTAGAGACGGGGTTTTGCTATGTTGGCCAGGCTGGTCTTGAACTCCTGACCTCATGATCCTCATGCCTCAGCCTCACAAAGTGCTGGGCTTACAGGCATGAACCACTGCACCTGGCCAAGAGTTATTCTTCACAGTAGGTGTCTATTAAGGTTGATTTAGAGTTTAGCTAATGTAGAATGCAGGTCTTAATGGATAATGATAGGTGCAGTAGCTTTCAACTGAGCATATTTCCATCACTCCACCTTCCAAATGTTGCCTGACCAGTACTGAAGACAACGGAGTCAGGAATTCCTCTAAGCACTTTTCTTCTGTTAAGACATCCCAGTATAACAGTGTTACTACATTGTTTTTGTTTGCAAAGGCAACACACTGTTGGCTCATACTGAGTTTGTAGCTCTCTAGATTTTGTTGATAGAAATAACTATTAAGCCAGGTGTCTCCTATCTCGTACATATGAGATAATTTTGGAGACCAGTATTATCTTGTTAGTTTCAGCCCAATATTCCAACCTGTCATAATATTTTTTTAAACTTGATTTAGTCCTCCATCATATTAACTGTCTCTCCCAGCTTTGGGTTGGCTATATTTGTGATAAGCAGGCCATCTTGTCCCTGGTTAAGTTATTAGCAAAAGTGTGGAGCACAATATATGAAAGTATAAAACCCTGCAGCATGTCACCAGAACACTGTTTCCCAAAGTATATTCTTTAAGATACTAGTTCCATGAGATACTAAAAACACCACATATGATCAGCCTTTTCTTGGAAAGTCTCAGTGCAGATTGCACATTACAAACAGCGAACTTGCAGTAAATAAAGGAAAATCTTCTTTAACTTCAATTGATCCAACATTTTTCAAGCTTATTTATATAAAATAACTCATTTAGCAGTTGTTTGGATTTATTTATATTAACATAATGCCGTGTTCCTAGTTCATGGAATACACCTCCATCTAGACCTAATAACATGCTTTGGAACTTTACCATGAAAGACACAAACTAACAGGTCTCTAGTTTCAAAAATTAATTTATTCATTGTGAACTTTAAGATAAGGCTCCTTTTTGTCTCCTTGTTATTCAACGTGATTCCTTAAACATTGTGTTACTTCAAGTTGTTTTAATACTCTGGGCTATATTGATCTCACCATTAATTTGTCTTATTTTACTTTGTGCCTCATTTTCCTCTTCTCCTTATTTCTTCTTTTTTTGGATTGAATATCTTTATATAAAAGTTGGAAGAAAACAATAAATAAGAGTTTAGTGTTATGCTAATGTTACTCTGTCTCTCCCAAATAAATTTGATTCTACATGTTCTTTTCACTGTGGGAAGAGCAAACTTAATTTTTTAAAAAATCATTTAAGTTCTATACTTTGTATTTTGTTCTCCATTCAACTTGATGCATGGTTCTTATAGTTTACGGAACTCTTATTTTTTTATTTTTGGCTATACACTGTTTATTCTGACTTTTGTACATGTCTTTTTAAAAATGACCTCAACCCAGACAGTATCTAGGGTTCCAATTATTGTTTGTTTTAAAAAATATAATCGGTGACTGTATTATCAAAATGTTATTGTTATTCTTTCATCTCCTGAAGCAGTCTTCCCTTTTGAATCTCTAGCCATGTGGTCATTCCTAATTTGTCTTACACTTTTTGAGGCCTGCTTTCCTGAAGCCCAGAGTAGATATCTGGCTGTCCCCCAGGATTCTTTTCCACAGCTTTATTATAAATTCCAAGAACATTGCTCACATTCTCCAAAGCTACTATCACGTCCGTTGACTCAGTCAGTTTTCCCTTGTTGCTAAGAATTAAATTCAAATTAGCAACTCCTTTTGGTTATTTATGGGCTCATTAAGAGATGAAATTGTTAGCAAAGCAACCTCAGGGTTAGTCTGGTAACTTGATTTTCACATTAAATATATAAAGAGTACTTACCATATATCAAGTAAGGCTCTTGTTGAGAAAAATATAGCAGAGGACATGACAGAGAGAGGAAACAGAGGACATAGTAAACAACAACAAAAAAATCAAAATAATTTCAGCTAATTACAGGTTCTATAAACAAAGTAAATTACCATAACATGACAGAAAGTTATGGGTAAGGAGTTATATCCACCATGACTATTAAATTAGATGCTCAGGAAAGGCCTCACTAAAGAAGTAACACTTCAGCTGAGAACTAAATTCCAAGAGGGATTAAACCATAAAAATACCCTAAGGTAGAATATTCCATACAGAGCAATAGCAAGTGCACTAGCCCTAAGGTGTGAACAGTCTTTGCATCTTCTAGGAAGAGGAACAAGGCCAAATTGCTGAATGTAAGGAATCAAGAATGCAGTGGTGGGAATCAAGGTTCAAGGGCGGGCAGGATATGGAAAGGCAGGGAATATTTTTCAAGTTGACTTTGACTACAGATGAGGAATAGATGTAGACATGATTGAGAAAGGTAGAAATAAAGAACCCAACAATGGATCTACTGGAGATTTCAAGGATAGATATCTGAGCTCCTCCTTGCTGCCATGATTCAATTCTGCCATTTTTGTGATCCTAGGTATAAATATAATATATGTCCCTCCTGCTGGACTCGAGAATGTTATGCATTCTCCCCAAACTAGATATTTTATTATGGCTCCCATTTTTTCTGATTAACATGTTTTTCTTCATATTTTTCTTATATGGGTCAAGGTTTTTCACATAGTTCAGGCTTTCTTGATTTGTGATACTACTCCGTTATCCCATCTTTTCAGATTTGTGTTTCATCAAACCAGACTAATAGTCTCGCTCCATTTGTGCAAAAATGTTACAAACGATGTCCTTAGAGTGGTGCCAAGCAGAGTCCCTGAACACTGACTAAGCATATTTTAACCATGAGTCACAGATTATTTCCTATTGATAGTTTATACTTCTAAGGAGTTCTCCTGAGTTTCTCTAAATTATTAAGAATTCCCAATTTTATTAGTTGTGTTTTGGATAGGAGGAAGGAAAGAAAATTAGCTTTTGTTGAAAAAAGTCTGGAGAAGAAATAACATATCTGGTTCCTTATTTAAATTAGCTAGCCAATTTGGTATTGGAAAACACTTCAAGTGAATCATATAACCTCCACAAAGAAACTCTAGTCAGTAGGCAATAACAGTTGCTTCAAGTCAGACACAACTTTGAACTACCCAAAAATTACCAGGTTTTCTATGAGCACATTAGTTAAACACCAAACAGTTTCCCACTCATTCTCCCTTGCTCCATTACTCCACTCTCCACGGCGTAACACTGAACTCACATAGGCTTCATAGTCCCTTATGACTATGACATTATAAGGGATTTATATGACTTAGTGTCTTATATGACTTCAGAGACCAGGGGGTCATGTTAATTTGCTTTTCTCTGCTGTGTCTGGGTCCCCTATCATAGTACCAGTGAGACTTGCCTGCAACCAATTGTCTTCTCACCAGAGATTATTGCTTTCATTACTCGATGAAGGCAGTGGCTATTCTCCCAACTGCCTCAGTCAGTTTTACTGGATGGAATTTCACAAAATTTCCCCCACAGAATAATGGGGAGAGAAAAAAGCATGCCCTGTTGCTGCAAAAAAAAAAAAAAAGGACAGAAAAAAAATTTTCGTATCTTTAAAATAATCAATCCTAAAACGGTCGTCAACATTATAGACCAAGAAATAAGAATGTTGACAAGCTGTTAAAGTTTCTTTCTGAGTGTTCTCTGCTATTATCTGACTCATATTTTATACTAAAATATGAGCATCGAGACTTTGATTCTACTTCAGGTTCTGTCATGGAAAGCTGTGAGGGCTTGGACAAGTCACATTTTCTCTTTGATCCTTAGGTTTCTCATTTGTAAAGTAAAGATATTTCATTAGAAAATGAGCCCAGATGCTCCTTCCATTCTACAGTTCTATTTTCTTTTATTAAGATTTGCCATTAAGGGAAAATATAATAGAATCCGTTTTTTTGTATTATTTTCCCATTTTTGCCCCTAGCACAATAAAGGCCCCACAGGTTGGAAAATCTAAGTTTCTATTGACCTGCTTTCTTCAAAATTAGAATATGGTTCTTTTTCCCATGTTCAGCTCTGTTTCCTTATCTGACCAAAGTACTCTTTTTCTCTCCAGTATGCTGCACATTAAAAAGTTCAGTGTGGCAGGAGGGAGGAGGATGAGGGGTGATTAGGAACATCTGGAAGAGAGAGCAGAGGGTAAATGATTACTTGTAGCTCATGCAGGAAAAGTTAGATTTAAGTGCTCCTCTGTTTCCAACCCTTCAGCTGCCGTGAGCCAACTCTAAAGGATTTGAGTTTAAGTTTAGAAAATGAAATACAAGTTAACATTTGGGACTAAAGATTTTTCATCATATAATCATCACATATTCAGAAGGAGGTCTTCTCCTAACAGTGAACCGATGAGATTTATCAGTGACAAAAAGAAAAGAGCGAATGAGTGGTAGAAAAAAACTTTAATCACAGCTAAGAGTTTGGGGTATTAACCAGTCTATTTAGAGTACCCACATTTAATCAACCCACAGCATCTTTGCCTTGTATTTATCTAATCAGATGTATTTCAGTTTAATATAGTTTTTATTAAGTTCACATTATATGTAGGAAATCATGATTTATTCTCACTTCTCATCCAGAGAACAATGCCTTCTTCAAAAGGTAAAGTGTGGATAACATAATTTATATGTGGCAAAGATGACTGAGAAACAGATTACTTGGACACCACATTAGTGAGTCTGTCCATAAAATAGCACTTGTAGTTTTTCATATATTTTAATAAATTTTATATGATAAAAGACCAAATAGAATCAGGGCTGATGTTTCATGGTTTATATCAATGATTTCCTATATTATCATGTTGTCTTTTATGTGTGTGTGTGCATGTACGTAAATACCTGCAATTTAGGCAGAATCATTGAGATGTTAGATTGGAATATGTACAGTTGATTCTTGTTCATGACAATAATGTTTTATAAAGTCTACATGAATGCTGAATTTGCTATTACTGAACCATTGTTTCTAGGAGAAATACAGGCTTAGGATCCTGTGAGCCTCTTGTCACATTTTTATCAACTGACCAATACATAACCTTGTTTAATGTGTGTGTCTGTTTAACTTTCATATCCATATGGAAGTTAAGCAGGATGCTTATGGATGTTAGGCTGAAACATTCAAAGCCAATTTAGATGTAGGAAGCACAGAGGGCACAGAGCCCTCCTGCTGATAAAATTCACTTCCTTAATCTTAGACAACACTGATATCCCTTTGCATGCTTTCCTGTTCCAATTATGTATTGATACCTAACAAATCACCCCAAAACTTAATTGCTCAGATAGTATCAATAATTTATTTTGTTAGAGATCTAGAATTTTTCAGGGTTTGACAGGAATGGCTCCTCTCTGCTCCACAGGGCTTCTGTTGGAGGCTGGAGGATCCACTGTCAAGATGACTAGCAGGTTGGTGCTGACTTTCAGCTTGAAGTTCCCTAGGGCTGTGCGCCAGAGCCTTTGGTTCAACTCTTTGAGGACATCTCCATGAGGTAATTGGGCTTCCTCACAGCATAGTGGATGGGATCCAAGAGCAAATGTACTAAGAAACAAGAAATGGAAGTTACCAAATTTTGGTTGCCTGGCCTAGAAAATTGTACAATGTCACTTTGGCATATTCTATGATTCAAGAAGTCACAGAGCCCAAATTTAAGGGTAAAGGACACAGAGCCCTTGATGGGAAGTGGGTCAAAAGCATTTGGGGGCCATATTTCCAAACCAACACAATCACAATGCCATAGATATTACCATTAAGTCTAAGCATTAGGCCACTATACCCTACTATCAATGATTATAGTTATTCCTTATGACCACTTCTGAATATTTCCCATAATTATTCTCCTAGATTTTCTTGCTGTTATAATTTATGTAATATATACCCAAATATCAAGTTTACTGAAAGTGAGTCTTACAGCAAGCCACACGATGTTTCAAAAATCATGGTAGATTTGAAAAATATCTCCAGCTTGGCTAGAGACATGGGTATTGGACTCTAATTAAATGGAGACACGATGCCTTTTTACGGTAATGTTGAGAGGAAAAGAACTGCTCTATCCTTTCACAGCAGGGCATATGAATTTAATGAAGGTTTTTGGCATGCTCAAATTCCAGATGAGTTGCATAACTGCAACATACCCATTTTAGAAATTTATTCTTTCACATAAAGTTCCAGGCCAGAAAGTTTCTAGAGTAAGGGAAAGAAATAGAAGGCTGATAGGAGAGTTCACTTATAGGAAGCCCTGAGGCTGCAGACTTCATGCAAAATAAGCAGATCAAGTTTGAAGGATATTAGTGAAGAAATAAATAGCTAGAAAAAAAAGGGAACTAGGAAAAAAGAGCAAGAACTCATGAGAACTTAGAATAAATTAGAAAGTCTAAGAGAAGGTAAAGAAAGAAACTTAACATTGACTAAGAATTTTCCCTACAACCTGTCTGCTCTAAATACATTATCTCATTTAATCCTTGAAGATATCTCATTATGTATTACTACAAACTTTCATGGGTGAACACACTGAATGAAGTTAAATAATTTACTGAAGACTATTTAGATTAAATAAACATACACTGGAATCCCAAGCTCAAGAAGGTGCAAATGAGGAAAGTCTATGAGGGGCTTGGTCTTTGGTAGAAAAATCTCTTCTCCAGTTTAATCTAGTAAGGAAATAATGCACATGGATATCAAGTAGGAGAGGCGTGTTTGGGATTAGCTTGGGATTTGTCCTTAATTAATCACAGTCCTTAATTAATGAGGCAAACTCCACACACATGGGGGCCCCTTTTGTTGGTTTAATTTCATTTAGAAAACGTTGAAGTCACATTGAGCTAAAAAGGATGCTTAAATAACTTAATATATGCACCAGAAATTTGGAAATGATAGGTTGTCATTTATTATATTATCCTTCCAACTATTCACATGTTAACCTTTAACATTAATAGGTAAATGCTTGCCCAAGTTCTTCCATGACCAAGAAGTATAAAGGAGAAAGAGAACAAGGAAATAGAAATTAGCCTCAAGTTACTTACCCTTTAGTTAGACTACCTTTAGTTAGAAGGATACCTCCAAAGCAGTGAATTTTCAAGTTTGTAATGTCTATCACTGTAACTACAGTGAAAGTGCATAAAGTTGAGCAGAGGGAAATTGTTGGGAGGAATAATATCCTGAAAAGGATTTAGAGATTGGGATAGTCACAGGCTGAGAAAGACTGAAATTTAAAGAAGAGAGGAAGAGTGCTGTCAAGCAGGCCACCCCACTGTCAACATTAGACAGATCAACGAGACAGAAAGTTAACAAGGATATCCAGGAATTGAACTCATCTCTGCACCAAGTGAACCTAATAGACATCTACAGAACTCTACACCCCAAATCAACAGAATATACATTCTTCTCAGCAGCACATCGCACTTGTTCCAAAATTGACCACATAATTGGAAGTAAAGCACTCCTCAGCAAATGTGCAAGAACAGAACACATGATTATCTCAATAGATGCAGAAAAGGCCTTCGACAAAATTAAACAGCTCTTCATGCTAAAAACTCTCAATAAATTCGGTATTGATGGAACATATCTCAAAATAATAAGAGTTATTTATGACAAACCCACAGCCAATATCATACTGAATGGGAAAAAACTG
>NW_012101441.1:54674-66195 GCF_000951045.1 Mandrillus leucophaeus | reverse complement strand
GTTATGCACATGTAATTTTATAAATAAATAAATAATTAATTAATTTAAAAAAATCCTTAAGATAATATTCACACATAGAATTCAGTAATGTGCACTCATAATTTTACACCATAGCCAAGGAGAGTTTATTCTAGGGATCTAAGCCTCATTCAATATTCTAACATCAACCAATGTATTCTACAATATTAACAGGTAACAAGAAAAATCACATGACCAACCAAATTCACACACGCAATAAAATTCAACGCCTATTATAAAGAAAATAAAACAACAGAAAATTTAAAAATCATGGGAAACATCATCAACTTGATGAAGTACAGTTACACAATCTTTAACTTAAATAATTGCACTTAATGGTGATAGACTGAACGCTTTTCCATTAGAATGGGAAGATGGTAAATATGTCTGCACTCCCTACCACTATGTATCTTAATACTGGAAATCCTAGGCAGCAAAATAAAGCAGGAAAAGGGAATAAAAGACATAGAGATTTGCAAGAAAGATACAAAACTGTCCTTATTTCTCAGGTGATGTGGTAGTCTATGCAGGATTTCTTAAAGAATCTACCAAAACAGACAAACAAACCCTCAAACTGATAAGTGAGTTCCACAAAATCACAGTGTTCATGATAAACATACAAAAATAAACCAGGGTTGTGTATACTACCAATGAACAGAGAATGAAATTCTAAAAGTACACCAAAATTTAGAATCACTAAGAAAATAAAATGCTTAGGTAAAAAATTAACAAAGAATGTACAGGATTTGCAGCCGAAAACCACAAAATGTTAATGAAAATAATCAGAAAAGAGCTAAATAATTGGTGCGATATATTGTGTTCATGAAATGGAGGACTCATTGTAGAAACAAATTTTCTAAAATTGATGTACAGGTTTAATGCAATTTTTATCAATATCTCAGCAAGTTATTTTATAGTTTTAGACAATATTATACTAAAATGTATTTGTAAATTGAAAGGAACAAGAACAGATAAAACACTCTCATAAAAGAAGAATAAAACAGGATAAATGAATGTACCTCATTTCAAGATTATTGCATATTTACGGTAATCAAGACTGTGTGATATTGGTGAAGGGATAGTCACAGACATCAATGGGAAAAATAGAGAACCTGGAAACAGACCCATACAACTATAATGAACTGATTTTCGACAAAAGTGTAAAATCAATTCAATAGAGGAAGAGTGGCCTTTTCAACAAATGGTGCTACATAAAAACTATAGCAACGCCTGTAATCCCAGCACTTTGGGAGGCCAAGACGGGTGGATCATGAGGTCAAGAGATCGAGACCATCCTGGCTAACACGGTGAAACCCTGTCTCTACTAAAAAATACAAAGAACTAGCCGGGTGAGGTGGCGGGCGTCTGTAGTCCCAGCTACTCGGGAGGCTGAGGCAGGAGAATGGCTTAAACCCGGGAGGTGGGGCTTGCAGTGAGCCGAGATCCAGCCACTGCACTCCAGCCTGGGTGACAAAGCGAGACTCCGTCTCAAAAAAAACAAAAAAACAAAAAAACAAAAAACAAAAAAAACTATAGCAATATAAATGATATGAAATTAAATGCAAAGAAAAAGATTGCATGACTGAAGAGAAAACAGGAAACTTGCACATTATACAAAAATTAATTCAAAATAGGCCATACCTCTTACTGTAAAATATACAACTTTTAGGAGAAAACATGAGAGAAAAAACTTTGAATCCTAGGGTTTGCTGAAAAGTTTTTAGACATGATTCCAAAAGCATTATTCATAAAAGAAAATCACAACACATTGGACTTAATCAAAGTTAAAAACTTTTGCTCTGTGAAAGACTGATAAAAGGATGAAAAGGCAAACTACATTCTGAAAAGGGAACATTTGCAAACCATGTATTTGACAGGGAACTGGAATATATAAAGAACTGAGCAGTAAAAAGATTCAGTTATAAAATGGGGACAAGATATGAAGAGGCATTTCATCAGAAAGGATGTACAAATGGCAAATAAGCACATGAAGAGCTAGAAATCCTTACCCAGAAAATTTTATTTCCAAAAGAAGCATGAAGTACTTTTTTTAAATACACAAAAGCTGGAAGAATTTATCACCAGCAGACCAGTGCTACAGAAATGTCAAAAGAAGACAAATGATATTAGATAGAAACCTGAAGCTAAATGAGGAAATAAAGGCACCAAGAATGATAACTGCTTGTGTAAATATATAATTTGCATTTGTTTAAGAGATACTTGGCTGTTTAAACCAAAAGTAATGACAATGTTTTGTGAGGTTTAAGACATACATACAAGTAAGATTTTTATGTTATTATACTATAATAATAAAACAAAAACATACAGAAGAAATAAAAAGAATTTGGAGTTATACCTGAGTTCAAGTCCAGCCCCACTGTCATCTAACTGCATCTATTCTGGTTAATTATTCAATGTATCTGAGTCTCAGTTCCTTCCTCTGTAAATGTTGAGAATTATATATACCATAAGGGATGACTATTAAATGACATAATGTTTGTAAAGCACCTGGCACAAAAAGCACCCAGCACAAAAAGCACCCTGATTAGATTTTGTTTTTAAAACTCATCTAGGCTCAGTTGGCTTCTGAATAACAAATATCCTATTTCTGAGGATTCCTCCGTATAGCCAAATTAGTTTGAATAGGAAACATTGACATTGATTTTCTTTGCAAATGTACAACTTGCCTGTGTGCTAGTCATTATTAAATATGTGTGTATGGGGTATACCACTTATAGTTTACTCCCTGAGGTTTCCTTTAGGCTAGTTTTAATGCCACAGAATTAAAAAACAGATGTTGTATTTATTTTAATACAACAGATGCCGTATACTTAAACATGTAGCAACATTCTCATTCTTCTCTTATATCTGAATGCCTTTACTTTTATAAAGGAAATGCATAAGCAAATTTTAAAGGGAATATTTTGGAATAAGTTTCAGCACAATGAATCTTTGGGTATGTAGACATCTGTGATGTAAAATCTCCTGGCATTGTTTCAGAAAAAACATTATTGTTTAAAAGCTGTCATGTGGAATGCAATTTTAAAACTTGTTTTCAACAGTTATGGAATTATACTGAAATTCTGAAGAGAGAAATGTAAAATAGATACATGATGCTCTGTTTTCTCATCGTTATGATAAACATTTAATACTTAAATTTAGAAGTAAAGTGTGCTGTGTATGTTTTGATTTCATTTACTGTTTTTCCCTTTTGAACGTCATTTCTTTTTCTGACTCATAACCTTTTTATTATTACTATTATTCTAAACTTCCTTCTTTAAATCTCTTGTTTTTAAGTGATGAAAGCAGGTGTCTACTATTTTCCTTAAGGTAAGAATTTTTACACTTATTTATTAATTGAACAGATGATTACTGAGAGCCAACTATGTGCCTGGAAATCTGTCAAGTTCATTGAGTATGATGGTGAGCAAACAAATAGAATCCTGAACTCCAAGGAGCCTAAAAATGTGGTAGAAATAGAAATTATGAAAACATTTCCTAGATCTACTTACACCCTGTGATCAGTGATATGAAGAATCATTGTTGGGTGCTCTTGTGAGCATACCAAAGGGAACTGATCTAGTTGGTTGTGTAGAGAGGACTCTGAGTGCGGAACTAAAATATAAATATAAGTTAGTAATAGATGAGGAGACAAGGGAAGAATGTTCTAGACACAGGCATTGATTTAAAGGTATCAGAGTGTTGCCGAGGACCAGAATACCCAGCATGAGGCTGGAACTGTAGGTAGCAGCCAGATAGTGTATGGTTGCGCTAAGGATTCAATCGTTACCTAGAGAGCTAAAGTATTACAACTTTTATTAAGGAAATATAATGAAGAGATTTGGATTCTTAAAAGTCACTGTGTCCAAGGTAGAAAAAAATGGAGAGAAGAAAAGTAGAAGAAGATAGAGGGAAAGCAGTTCTAATGTTACTGAGGTAAAGGGGGTTAGAAGACTGATGATGGAGAGGAGGAGACAGTTTGCAGATGTGTGTGGGAAAAGAGTGTTCTTTGATTTATTGTTTCTGCATTGTTTTTCTTTAAAAAAATTTTTTTTAGCTTTGGAGGTACATGTGAAGGTTTGTTACAAAGATAAACATGTGTTTTGGAGGTTTGTTGTGTATGTTATTTCATCGCCCAGGCATTAAGCCTGGTACCCAATAGTTATCTTTTCTGCTCCTCTCCCTCCTCCCTCCCTACATCCTCAAGTAGACCCCAGTGTCTATTGTTTCCTTTGTTGTGTTCATAAGTGCCTATCATTTAGCTCTCAGTTACAAACAAGAACATGCAGTATTTGGTTTTTTGTTCCTGCATTAGTTTGTTAATAGCCCTCAGCTCCATCCATGTTCCCGCAAAAGACACAATCTCATTCTTTTTTATGGCTGCATAGTATTCCATGGTGTATATGTACCACATTTTGTTTGTCCAATCTGTCATCAATGGACATTTTGGTTGATTCCATGTCTTTGCTATTGTGAATAGTGCTGCAATGATCATTCACACGCATATGTTTTTCTGGTAGAATAATTTATATTCCTCTGGGATTGCTGGGTCAAATCGTAGTTCTGCTTTTAGCTTTTGAAGAATTGCCACACTGCTTTCCACAATTATTGAGCTAATTTACACTCCCACCCACAGCATGTAAGTGTTCCCTTTTTTCCACAACCTCGCCAGCATCTGTTATATTTTTTTACTTTTTAGTGATAGCCATTCTCACTGGTGTGAAATGGCATCTCATTGTGGTTTTGATTTGCACTTATCTAATAATCAGTGATATTGAGCTTTTTTTCTTATTCTTGTTGGTTGTATGTACATCTTCTTTTGAGAAGTGTCTGTTCCTGTCCTTTGCTCACTTTATTTATTTATTTATTTATTTATTTATTTATTTATTTTTGAGATGGAGTTTCACTCTTGTTGCCCAGCCTGGAGTGCAGTGGCTCAGTCTCAGCTCACTGCAACATCCACCTTCCGATTTCAAGCAATTCTCCTGCCTTAGCCTCCCTAGTAGCTGGGATTACAGGTGCCTGCCACCATGCCCAGCTAATTTTTGTATTTTTTAGTAGAGACAGGATTTCACAATGTTGGCTAGGCTGGCCTCGAACTCCTGACCTCAGGTGATCCGCCTGCCTCAGCTTCCCAAAGTGCTGGGATTACAGGTGTGAGGCACTGTGCCTGGCCCTTTGCTTGCTTGTTGATGAGGTTTTTCTTTTCTTGTAAATTTGTTTACATTCCTTATAGATGCTGGATATTAGACCTTTGCTGGATGAATAGTTGGCGAATATTTTCTCTTATTCTGTAGGTCATCTGTTTACTCTGTTGATGGTTTCTTTTGCTGTGCAGAAGTTCTTAAGTTTAATTAGATCCCATTTGTCAATTTTTGCTTTTGTTCTGATTGCTTTTGGTGTATTTATCATGGAATCTGTGCCTGTTCTTATGTCCAGAATGGTATTGCTTAGGGCTCTCTCTTCTGGTCCATTAGTCTATGTGCTTGTTTCTGTACCAGTACCATGCTATTTTAGTTAATGTAGCCTTGAAGTATAGTTTGGAGTCAAGTAACATTATGCGTCAGCTTTGGTCTTTTTGCTTAGGATTGCTTTGGTTATTTGGGCTTTTTTGGCACCGTATGAATTTTGAAATAGTTTTTCTAGTTCTGTGAAGAATGTCATTGCCAGAGTTTTTATAGTTTTGGATTTTACATTTAAGTCTTCAGTCAATCTTGAGTTGATTTTTGTATATGGTGTAAGGAAGAAGTTCAGCTTCAATCTTTAGCATATGGCTAGCCAGTAACCCCAGCACCATTTATTGAATAGGGAGTCTTTTCCCCCATGGCTGGTTTTTGTCAGCTTTATCAAAGATCAGAAGGTCATAGATGTGTGGTCTTATTTCTGGGCTCTCTATTCTATTCCATTGGTCTATGTGCCTGTTTCTGTGCCAGTACCATGCTATTTTAGTTAATGTAGCCTTGTAGTATAGTTTGAAGTCAAGTAGCATTATGCTTCAGCTTTGGTCTTTTTCCTTAGGATTGCCTTGGCTATTTGGGCTTTTTTTTTTTTTTACCATGTGCATTTTAAAATAGTTATTTCTTGTTCTGTGAAGAATGTCATTGCTAGCTTGATAGGAATAGCATTGAATCTGTAAATTGCTTAGGGTAGTATAGCCATTTTAATGATATTGATTCTTCCTATCCATGTGCAGTGAATGTTTTTCCATTTGTTTATGTCTTCTCTTATTTCTGTGAGCAATGTTTTGTAATTCCCATGGTAGAGCTCTTTCACCTCCCTGGTTAGCTGTATCCCTTGGCATTTTATTATTTTGTGGCAATTGTGAATGAGATTGCTTTTCTGATTTGATTGTCAGTTTGGCTGTTACTGGTGTGTAGAAATGTTAGTGATTTTTGTACATTGATTTTGTATCCTGCAAATTTGCTGAAGTTGTTTATTAACTGGAGGAGCTTTAGGGCTGAGACTGTGGGGTTTTCTAAATATAGAGTTATGTCATCTGCAAACAGAGATAGTTTGACTTCCTCTCTTCCTATTTGGAGCTTTATTTCTTTCTCTTGCATAATTGCTCTAACTAGGGCTTCTAGTACTACTAGAAATAGGTGAGGTGAGAGAGGGCATTCTTTTCTTGAGTCAGTTTTCAAGAGGAATGCTTCCAGCTTTTGCCCATTGTGTATGATGTTGGTTGTGTGTTTGTCATAGATGGCTTTTATTGTTTTGAGGTTTGTTCCTTCAGTACCTAGTTTATTGAGAGTTTTTAACATGCAGTGGTGCTGAATTTTATGGAAAGCCTTTTCTGCATCCATTGTGACAATTATGTGGTGTTTGTCTTTAGTTCTGTGTATGTGATGAATCACATTTATCTGTTTGTGTATATTGAATGAACTTGCATTCCAGGATGAAGCCTAGTTGATCATGGTAGATTAGCTTTTGGATATGCTGCTGAACTCAGTTTGAAAGTATTTTGTTGACAATTTTTGCATTGATGTTCATCAAGGATATTGGCCTGAAGTTTTCTTTTTTGGTTGTGTCTCTGCTTAAACACACAGAATAGTGTCACTGTAAAGCAACAACACAACCAAGCCAACATAATGACTAGCTAACAGTACAGTTACAATCCACACATATAATTACTAACCTTGAATGTAAATGGGCTAAATAACCCTCTTCAAAGTCACAGAGTGGCAAGCTGGATAAAAAAGCAAGACTCAATGGTGTGCTGTCTTCAAGAGACCCATCTCACACTTGATGACACTCACAGGGTCAAAATAAAGGGATGGAGGAAAATCTACCAGGAAAATGGAAAACATAAAAAAGCACAGGTTGCAATTCTGATTTCAGAAAAAACAGATTTTAAACCAACAAAGATCAAAAAGACAAAGAAGGGCATTACATAAGATTAAAGGATTTGATTTAACAAGTAATCTTAACTATCCTAAATATATGTGCACCTAACTCAGGAGCACCCAGATTCATTCTGTCAAGAGACAGAGACTCCCACACAATAATAATGGGAGACTTCAACATGCCACTGACAGTATTAGATGGATCACTGAGGAAGAAAATTAAGAAAGATATTCAGGACCTAAACTCAACATTGGACCAAATGGATCTGAGAGACTTTACAGAACTCTCCATCCAAAACTACAGAATATACATTTTTCTCATTGCCACATGGCACATACTCTAAAATCAACCATACAGTTGGACATTAAACAATCCTCAGCAAATGTAAAAGAATCAAAATCATACCAAATACACTCCTGGACTACAGCACAATAAAAAGGGAAGTCAAGACTATAAAAATCTCTTAAAACCATTCAATTACATGGAAATTAAACAACGTGTTCCTAAGTAACTTCTGAGTAAATAATGAAATTAAGGAAGAAATCAAGAAGTTCTTTGAAAATAATGAGAACAAAGATACAACATACCAGAATCCCTGGGACACAGCTAAATCTGTGTTAAGAGGGAAATTCATAGCACTAAATACACACATCAAAAAGTTAGAAAAATCTGAAATTAACAATCTGACTTCACAATGGAAATAATTACAACAGCAAGAGCAAATCAACCCCAAAGCTAGCAGAAGGTGAGAAATAACAAAAACTAGAGCTGACCTGAAGGAAATAGAGACACAGCAAACTATTCAAAAGGTCAATGAATCCAGGAGTTGGTTTTTTGAAAAAAAAAAAAAATAGTAAAACAGATAGGACAATAGCTAGATTAATAAAGAAGAAAAAAGAGAAAATTCAAATAAATACAATTAGAAATGACAAAGGGAATGTTACTACTGACCACACAGAAATAAAAACAGCCATGAGAAAGTATTATGAACACCTGTATGCACACAAACTAGAAAACTTAGAAGAGATGGAAAAATTCCTGGACACATACACCCTCCCAAGACTGAGTCAGGAAGAAATTGATTCAGTTTTTTCCTGGCTGTTTGTCTGTTCCCTGAACAGACCAATAATGAGTTCCAAAACTGAATCGGTAATAAGTAGCCTACCAATCAAAAACAGCCCCGGATCTGATAGATTCACAGTCAAATTCTACCCGATGTACAAAGAAGAGCTGGTACCATTCCTAGAGAAATTATTCCAAAAAATTGAGAGGAGGGACTCCTCCTCAACTCATTCTATGAGGCCAGCATCATTTTGATCACATTGTTTTTCTTTATCCACACAGTTTACACTGTTTCTCCTTCCCACTAGACAGTCATTCATATTGTTTACTGTGTATCTTTTTACTTCTCTATGTTCTAACAAAATATGAAATGTATCTTTGCATATATTCTTAAGTTATGTAGGTGGTATTGCATGTCTGATTTTTAGGTCCAGTTCTGTTGCCATATGCTTATAATCCATTATTTTACTTGAGACATAGTCCTCAAAGGTGTGCTTCTACTCTCCTACTGAAGGTCACATAGATCAGCGGTCCCCAATCTTTTTGGCACCAGGGACCAGTTTTATGGAAAACAAGTTTTTCCATAGACTGGGGGTGGGTAGATGGGTTCAGAAAGATTCATGTGCATTGCATTTATTGTGTACTTTATTTCTATTACTGTTACATTGTAATGTAAAAAAATAATTATACAACTAACCATAATGTAGAATCAGTGGGGGCTCTGGGCTTGTTTTCCTGCAACTAGATGGTCCCATCTGGGGATAATGCGAGACAGTGAGAGATCATCAGGCATGAGATTCTCTTAAGGAACACACAACCTAGATCCCTCACATGTACAGTTCACAATAGAGCTTGTGGGATCAAGTTGGGGACCCCTGAAATAGATTGCTTCCAGTTTTCTGTCATCCAAATAATGTTGCAAAGAATATCCATGTACATAGTTATTTGTGGACGTATGTGAGGATTTGGAGAGAGGTGGTGTATAATTCTTCTACTACTAATGAATTGAAGTATTTATATGATTGTTAGCCTTACAAAACTTTTCTCCTCCAAAAACTTGCCTGTTTATATCCTTTGCTCACTTTCTCCCATTGGTATTGATATCATTTTCTTATCAATTTCCAGGTGTTTCTGGTATAGCCTACACATTAATTCCTTGTTGATCTCATTTAGTTACCCATCTCTTAACTGTCCTGATGTCTTAATAGTTCTGATATTGAAAAAGACCAACCTCACTTGTATATAACTAAGTTCATAAATGTTTTGGAGAGAATTTAGGGAAATAGGGCATGGTCAACAATGCCATTTATTGCCGAGATTTCATATGGACATGGCTCAAGTATTGTGTAGGATGAGATAGAGTGATGCAGACAAAAAGTAAGGGATTTTTAATCTCAGTTTTCCAACCTGTAAAACAGGAACGTTTATATACCTCTGTTTGTAAGAAATACAATAACATTGTTAGCTAGAAAGGTTTTCACAACCATTTGTAGGTTTTATGATAACTACTTTACATAGTCTGTATCTACTAACAGTCTTCAGATTATATACAAACTTGATCAAAATTTAAATGGTACAAAACATAGAGTTTATATATGCTTTTTATTTAAAATTTTTTATTATACTTTAAGTTCTAGGGTACATGTGCACAACGTGAAGGCTTGTTACATAGGTATACATGTGCCATGTTGGTTTGCTGAACCCATTAACTCGTCATTTACATTCGGTATTTCTCCTAATGCTTTCCTTCCCCCATCCCCCTCACCCCACGACAGTTCCCAGTGTGTGATGTTCCTCGCCCTGTGTCCAAGTGATCTCATTGTTCAATTTCCACCTATGAGTGAGAACATGAGGTGTTTAGTTTTCTGTCCTTGCTATAGTTTGCTCAGAATGATGGTTTCCAGCTTCATCCATGTCTCTACAAAGAACATGAACTCATCCTTTTTATGGTTGCATAGTATTCCATGGTGTACATGTGCCACATTTTCTTAATCCAGACTATCATTGATGGACATTTGGGTTGGTTCCCAGTCTTTGCTATTGTGAATAGCGCCACAATAAACATATGTGCACATGTGTCTTTATAGTAGCATGATTTATAATCCTTTGAGTATAACCAGTAATGGGATCGCTGGGTCAAATGGTATTTCTAGCCCTAGATTCCTGAGGAATTGCCACACTGTCTTCCACAATGGTTGAACTAGTTTACACTCCCACCAACAGGGTAAAAGCATTCCTATCAGCACCTGTTGTTTCCTGATTTTTTTAATGATCTCCATTCTAACTGACGTGAGATGGTATCTCATTGTGGTTTGGATTTGCATTTCTCTGATGACCAGTGATGATGAGCATTTTCTCTTGTGTCTGTTGGCTGCATAAACATCTTCTTTTGAGAAGTGTCTGTTCATATCCTTTGTCCACTTTTTGATGGGGTTTTTTCTTGTAAATTTGTTTAAGTTCTTTGTAGATTCTGGATATTAGCCCTTTGTCACATGGGTAGATTGCAAAAATTTTCTCCCATTCTGTAGGTTGCCTATTCACTCTGATGGTAGTTTCTTTTGCTGTGCAGAAGATCTTTAGTTTAATTCTATCCCATTTGTCAGTTTTGGCTTTTGTTGCCTTTGCTTTTGGTGTTTTAGTCATTAAGTCCTTGCCAATGTCTATGTCCTGAATGGTATTGCCTAGGTTTTCTTCTAGAGTTTCTATGGTTTTAATTCTAATATTTAAGTCTTTCATCCATCATGAATTAATTTTTGTATAAGGTGTAAGGAAAGGATCCAGTTTCAGCTTTCTACATATGGCTAACCAGTTTTCCCAGCACCATTTATTAAATAGGGAATCCTTTCCTCATTTCTTGTTTTTGTCATGTTTGTCAAAGATCAGATGGCTGTAGATGTGTGGTGTTATTTCTGAGGCCTCTGTTCTGTTCCATTGGTCTAAATCTCTGTTTTGGTACCAGCACCGTGCTGTTTTGGTTACTGTAGCCTTGTAGTATAGTTTGAAGTCAGGTAGTGTGATGCCTCCAGCTTTGTTCTTTTGGCTTAGGATTGTCTTGGCAATGTGGGCTCTTTTTTGATTCCATAGGAACTTTAACATA
>NW_012101441.1:43432-53664 GCF_000951045.1 Mandrillus leucophaeus | reverse complement strand
CTGTGTATCCATCTGGTCCTGGACTTTTTTTGGTTGGTAGGCTATTAATTATTGCCTCAATTTCAGAACCTGTTATTGGTCTATTCAGGGATTCAACTTCTTTCTGGTTTAGTCTTGGGAGGGTGTATGTGTCCAGGAATTTATCCATTTCCTCTAGATTTTCTAGTTTAATTGCATAGGGCTATTTATAGCATTCTCTGATGGTAGTTTGTATTTCTGAAGGATTGGTGGTGATATCCCCTTTATCATTTTTTATTGCATCTATTTGATTCTTCTCTCTTTTCTTCTTTATTATTCTTGCTAGCGGTCTATCAATTTTGTTGATGTTTACAGAAAACCAGATCCTGGATTCATTGAGTTTTTGAAGGGTTTTTTGGTGCCTATCTCCTTCAGTTCTGCTCTGATCTTAGTTTTTCTTGTCTTCTGCTAGCTTTAGAATTATTTCCTCTTGCTTTTCTAGTTCTTTTAATTGTGATGTTAGGCTGTTGATTTTAGATCTTTTCTGCTTTCTCTTGTAGGCATTTGGTGCTATAAATTTCCCTCTATACACTGCTTTAAATGTGTCCCAGAGATTCTGGTACGTTGTGTCTTTGTTCTCATTGGTTTCAAAGAACATCTTTATTTCTGCCTTCATTTCGTTATTTACACAGTAGTCATTCAGGAGCAGCTTGTTCAGCTTCCATGTAGTTGTGCGGTTTTGAGGGAGTTTCTTAATTCTTCGTTCTAATTTGATTGCACTGTGGTCTCAGAGACAGTTTGTTGTGATTTTTCTTCTTTTACACATGCTGATGAGTGCTTTACTTCCAACTATGTGGTCAATATTGGAATAAGTGTGATGTGGTGCTGAGAAGAATGTATATTCTGTTCATTTGGGGTGGAGAGTTCTGTAGATGTCTATTAGGTCTGCTTGTTGCAGAGCTGAGTTCAAGTCCTGGATATCCTTGTTAACCTTCTGTCTTGTTGGTCTGTCTAATATTGACAGTGGGGTGTAAAAGTCTCCCATTATTATTGTATAGGAGTCTAAGGCTCTTTGTAGGTCTCTAAGGACTTGGCTTATGAATCTGGGTGATGAATATTGATGAATATTATGAATCTGGCTTATGAATATTGGGTGCATATATATTTAAGATAGTTAACTCTTCTTGTTGAATTGATCCCTTTACCATTGTGTAATGGACTTCTTTGTCTCTTTTGATCTTTATAGGTTTAAAGTCTGTTTTTTTTTCTTTTTTATTTATTTATTTATTTATTATTATGATTATACTTTATGTTCTAGGGTACATGTGCATAAAGTGCAGGTTTGTTACATATGTATACTTGTGCCATGTTGCTGTGCTGCACGCATCAACTCGTCAGCACCCATCAACTGGTCATTTACATCAGGTATAACTCCCAGTGCAATCCCTCTCCCCTCCCCCCTCCCCATGATAGGCCCCGGTGTGTGATGTTCCCCTTCCCGAGTCTAAGTGGTCTCATTGTTCAGTTCCTACCTATGAGTGAGAACATGCGGTGTTTGGTTTTCTGTTCTTGTGATAGTTTGCTAAGAATGATGGTTTCCAGCTGCATCCATGTCCCTACAAAGAACACAATTCCATGGTGTATATGTGCCACATTTTCTTCATCCAGTCTGTCACTGATGGACATTTGGGTAGACATTCATACAGCCAACAGACACATGAAAAAATGCTCATCATCACTGGCCATCAGAGAAATGCAAATCAAAACCACAATGAGATACCATCTCACACTAGTTAGAATGGCGATCATTAAAAAGTCAGGAAACAACAGGTGCTGGAGAGGATGTGGAGAAATGGGAACACTTTTACACTGTTGGTGGGATTGTAAACTAGTTCAACCATTATGGAAAACAGTATGGCGATTCCTCAAGGATCTAGAACTAGATGTACCATATGACCCAGCCATCCCATTACTGGGTATATACCCAAAGGATTATAAATCATGCTGCTATAAAGACACATGCACACGTATGTTTATTGCGGCACTATTCACAATAGTAAAGTCTGTTTTATCAGAGACTAGGATTGCAACCCCTTCTTTTTTTTGTTTTCCATTTGCTTGGTAGATCTTCCTCCATCCCTTTATTTTGAGCCTATGTGTGTCTCTGCATGTGAGATGGGTCTCCTGAATACAGCACACTGATTGATCTTTACTCTTTATCCAATTTGCCAGTTTGTGTCTTTTAATAGGGGCATTTAGCCCATTTACATTTAAGGTTAATATTGTTATGTGTGAACTTGATCCTGTCATTATGATGTTAGCTAGTTATTTTGCCCATTAGTTGATGCAGTTTCTTCCTAGCATCGATAGTCTTTACAATTTGGCATATTTTTGCAGTGGCTGGTACTGGTTGTTCCTTTCCATCTTTAGTGCTTCCTTCAGGAGTTCTTGTAAGGTAGGCCTGGTGATGACAAAATCTCTCAGCATTTGCTTGCCTCTAAAGGATTTTATTTCTCCTTCACTTATGAAACTTAGTTTGGGTGGATATGAAATTCTGGGTTGAAAATTCTTTTCCTTAATAATGTTGAAGAGTGGCCCCCATTCTCTTCTGGCTTGTAGAGTTTCTGCTGAGGGATCCGCTGTTAGTCTGATGGACTTCCCTTTGTGGGTAACCTGATCCTGACCTTTCTCTCTGGGTGCCCTTAACATTTTCTCCTTCATTTCAACTTTAGTGAATCTGACAATTACGCGTCTTGGTGTTGCTCTTCTCGAGGAGTATATTTGTGGTATTCTCTATATTTCCTGAATTTGAATGTTGGCCTGCTTTGCTAGGCTGGGGAGGTTCTCCTGGATAATATCCTGAAGAGTGTTTTCCAACTAGGTTCCATTCTCCCCATCACTTTCAGGTACACCAATCAAACATAGATTTGGTCTTTTCAAATAGTCCCCTATTTCTTGGAGGCTTTGTTCATTTCTTTTTACTCTTTTTTCTCTAAACAAATTCATTTTATTAATTTGATCTTCAGTCACTGATACCCTTTCTTCCACTTGATCGAGTCAGCTGTTGAAGCTTGTGTATGCATCACATAGTTCTCGTGGCATGGTTTTCAGCTCCATCAGGTCATTTAAGGTCTTCTCTACATTTAACTCTGCATGAAGTAGCACTCCAAAATTAAGTTTAGAATATGTTCTCAATAACAGTATTAACTATATAATTTTAGAGAATATATGTGGTCTTACATCATAGGATCTGAGTGTTCTTGGTCAAAAATGTGCAATTTACAGAATAACAAATTTTGCAGCACTAGACTTATTTATTAAAAGATTTGTTTCTTACAATAAATGTTTTTGAAAATTAAATTAATCTAAAATGCAAGTGGTAACTTAAGGAATTAAAAATTTTAAGTTTGTCTATAACTTGAATAACAACTAAAGTAAATGTTTATTTAGTAAACCTAGAGTTTTCCCAAACTTCTTAAATTGTATTTCTGTGTGATATAGTGGATTCATTACCAGTATATCCTGAAACATACAATATTCTTTCTTTTTCTCTACTTATTCTATTAGTTAATGAGAAAGGATCTTATAATTTGTCACTACTATTTTGAATTTATCTCTTCTCCTTTTATTACATCAGTTTTGCTTTACATATTTGAAATTGTTTTGTCATGCTATTGGATTGACAATTTTATCGTCATTAAATTGTCTCTCTTTATCTCTAACAATGTTTCTTGCCTTAAAGTCTACTTTGCTTTTTTCCTAATTCATGTATTCATGGTATGACTTATTTAATTGTTTCTTGTAAGCAGAATAGAAAGGATTTGTATCTTTATGCAGTCTAAGAATTTTAGCCATTTAATTAAACTTTAAATTTGATTTGCATTTATTCTAATTATTAATACATTTGATTTCATATTTGCAAACTACAAGTCTTCTTTATTTGGCTCATATATTTAGGTTTCTTTTCCCTCATTCTTGCATTATTTTGGATAATGAATATTTTTATTATTTTATTTTCCTTCTATTGACTTCCAAGACAAATATTTTTTATACTCTTCTTTAGTGGTTGCCCTGGAGATTATAATACCTATCCCTGAATTACTACAGTCTAATATAAAATATTAATTTTAATATTTCCCCAGTAATGCTAAAATCTTTTGGTGAAGTTCTTGTTCAAATTGTTTAGCCATTTTATTGGATAGTTTATTTTCTCATTACTGAGTTCTATGAATCTTTTAAGAAATATATTCTTGATACAAGTATTTTTTATCAGATACATATTTTGCAAATATGTGGTGTGATTTTTCATCTTCTTTCTAGTGTCCTTCAAAAAGCAGACATTTTTACTTTGGATGATATTCAATTTCTCATTTTCTTCTTTATGATCAATGAGTACTATCTAAGAAATGAAATTGCCTAACATAAAGTCACAAATATTTTTGCATACTTTTTTCAAGAAATTTGATAATTTTAGCTATTTTATTTAGACCTATGGTCCATTTTAAGTGTTTGTTCATGTTGTGATTAAGGATTGAAGCATATCTATCATACAGATATTGTTTCAGAGCCATTTGTTTAAAAGACTATCCTCTAATCATTGAGATACCTTGGCATCTTTGTCAAATATATATGTGTTGATCTATTTCTGGATACTCTATTCCACTTATCTCATTATGCCAATATTGCTATCTCACTGTTTCTTCTACTGTGCAAATAAAGTGAGAACTACTCACTTTAGTCAAATAGGAATTGTATTTGGTAGATACTAGACATAGTTTAGGCAAAACTAAATCTGTCTATTAATTGGACATAGTGCAATTAATTCTGCTCTGTTAATTGGGCATAGCCCTTTCGTGGTTTCAACTGAGAGCTTGTTCAGTTGAGACTATGTGCGCCAGATCCCCTTTCACAGTGGGTTCCTATTGCAAATCGTTGTCTCTTTGGAGCCATGAGTTTGCCAAAATTTCTTCTCTGCTTTTCACAGGTTTGGGGTTTTTACGTGTTTTGGGGAGTTGGCTTTTTTGGCTTCTACCACATGAAGTTTCAAATTCAGCATTTATCTTAAGGGGAAAACTGCCTGAATATAAGACATACTTCAAAAGTTTAACATTTCACTCTAGTCTGTGAGATGGCAAAGGTTCTGCAAGTTTTTGTTCTGTAAGAGCACCTTTCTGCCAGGACAAAACTAGATTATCTCTCACTTGCCCACATCTAGGTTGACAGATACCTCCAAAACACTAAAAGCTGCTGATGGTTGTTGATTTATCTTTCTATAGTTATTTTCTCTCAAATTTTTTAACTTTTATCTTCAGTGTTTTGGAAGCTCACTTGCCCCTTTCAAATGGTTATTTTACATTTGATCCAATGTTGTTTGTTCTCAGTGGAAGCGTTGAGAGTTACAAGATGCTCTATTATATGCTATATATCATAACTAAATTATATGCTAAATCATACTTTAATATTGAAGATATTTTAAGCAGTGTTAAAAAATCCAAATTTGGCTAAATATTTAACTTTTCAGGATACTGCCAATTCAAATGACCTAATATTATAAACTGTAACAGTCTACGTATGGCTAAATTCACACAAGTGCAGGTAATGACAATCCATTAAAGTCTACTTTGATAAATAATAGAAAAAAATTCCTTTTGAAATCTGTCATAAGACACATTCTGATAACCAGAAATAATATCATATTTAAAATGTGATTTTCAATGAAGAGAATATGGTTGTGCTGGTACCAAGATATACTATGTTCTAGATTTTTGCTAGTGGTTTTGAAAGACAATCACAATATTATGTCTTAGAATACTAGGATTCAATAATGTTTGTTCTTTATGGCATTCTTGTTGCCTTTGATCCTCTTCTGCTGTACAACTCATCCCTAAATGTTTTACTTTTAGTTTGTTTTGTTTGTGTTTTCCAGATAGTTCTTCAAATGTCTTCAAATGAATTAGAATATGATCCAGCATTTACTCAGACCCTACACAATGTTTTTATTTTATGATAACATGATTACAACACATCTTTAATCTAAAACAGGGACGGCAAGTAAATTTCATCTTTTGTGGCAATTCTAATGAAATGGAAGATACATTTTCAGCTGTTTGAAAAGATTCTAAAGGCATGCCCAAGGCCAATCTGAAAATGTACCAGTATAATTTAGTGCTATCAGTCACTTATGGGAAAGAGGGAATAGTAATTGGCAATATTGCTGAATCTTGAGCGCTTTAAGTTGGACAGAAAATTGAAAAATCAGGGAGATGTTTTAATTAACTAATTGAATTTTACTAAAAAAATCATGAACACAATAAATGAAAAGGACTTGTGGTTTTATTAACAGCTATTTTGTTATAAAATGGGTTCTTCTATATGAGTAGGTCACTGAGCTCCTCTTGAGCTCATATCTTACTTATCTTCATAACCCACTATAGAACTTGTCAACGTGTCTGAAGGTAAATGCTCACTGAATATTTTTTGACTGAGTTTAATTGCTTTTAATTTAAAGTATAAATAACGTAACCTTTCTGAAATGTTTGTTATTCGTATTTTACAACAATCTTATTTATATTTGATAAAAATATAAATACAGAAAAATATGGAGACTATAATTTTCATTGATATAATAAAGATTTAAATGGCATAAGTAGAAATAGGTATAAAACATCTACTTTTAAAATATATTTTCAGTGTTTATTAGATTAAGCCCGAACTACTGGGGAAAATAAATTGTTAACTGAAATCCTTAAAAGAGTTTTGAACCCAAAAAGGAGCTACCAGCAGCACTTTTAGATGATCATCTTACTGAGAAACTCTTTGAACAAAATATCAGCAGGATAGCAAATTTGAAGAACTGCTGTAATTACTCTCTGTGTGTATATGTGTGTATGTGTGTGTATGTGTGAGTGTTTTAACCTCAATATCTGTCTTCCTCCACAGCAATCACCTAAATACTCCAGTTACTAGTTACTGGATCTATCTTGGAATTGATTTTTTTTTTTTTTTTTTTTTGAGACAGAGTCTTACTCTGTCACTCAGGTTGGAGTGCAGTGGTGCGATCTTGGCTCACTGCAGCCTCTGCCTCCTGGGCCCAAGTGATTCTCATGACTCAGCCTCCCTAGTAGTAGGGATTACAGGCACCCACCACAATGCCCAGTTGATTTTTGTATTTTTAGTAGAGATGGGGTTTCACCATATTAGCCAGGCTGGCTTTGAACTCCTTACTTCAAGTAATCCACTCGCCTCGGCCTCCCAAAGTTCTGGGATTACAGGCGTTGGAACTGATTTTGAGAGAATTAAATAAATTGTTAATTTCCTGGATTAATCAATTGCATTCAACTAGTTTTTTAAAAAGTACCAAATGGAAGACACAATGAAATACAGGGTCCCACCATCTGAATGCCACCAATCTGGAGAAGAACGTTTGTACACAAACAACCAATTAATTTAATTATAAAAAAAGTTTTGTAAGAAGAGTTGCAAAATGTGGAAGAAGAGTTGCAAAAACTTCCCAACATTTCCTCTAATATTTGACCATCAATTAATTTTTCACTAAAGGATCAGGAATGTCAGAGTTACCTATTATTTCTTCAGGCAGTTGTCTATTTCCAGGAAATAGCTCTGGAGGTATTTCCCCCCCCTTTTTAAAATTCCTCCTCTAGTTTTAATTGAACATTTAATATTGTTTCATTTAATACTTCTCATAGCATATTGATTACACTTGTTTTTTAAATTTTCTTAGTGGTTGCTCTACAGTTTGCAATATACATTTTTAACCAATCCAAATCCACCTTCAAGTAACTCTAAACTACTTCATTTGTAATGTAGATGCCTTATAACAAAGTATTTCTAATTATTCCCTCCTGTCCCTCCTTAGGAGATTGCTGTCATTTATTTTACTCATTAATAAGCTATAATCACCCTATACATTGTTACTATTATGAGTTTAAACAAACATTTATTTTTTAGCTCAATTATGAATAGGAAAAATAGATTTTATTTAACTATTTTACTTTCTTCTCTGACGCTCTTTCTCTCTAAAAGTAAATCTGAGTTTGTAAATCTATTATCATTTTCCTTCTTCCTGAACAATTTCCTTTAACATTTCTTACCAGGCAGGTATGCTGTTGGTACATTTCCTTAGTTTCTGTTTGTTTGATAAAGGCTTTATTTCTCCACCATTTTGTGAAAAATAATTTCCCTGGATATAGGATTCTAGTTGGTGTTGTTTTTTTTTCTTAAGCACTTCAATGATTTCATTCTACTCCCTTCTTGCTTCATAGTTTCTGACAAGAAGTTCACTTTAATTCTTATCTTTGTATTTTTCCCTGTATAGGTAAAATGACATTTTTTTTCCTCTAAATTATTTCAAGATTTTCTTTTTGTCTGATTTTCTGCAAATTGAGTATGCTGTGACTAAGGGTAGGTCGACATTTTTGTTTGGTACTTACTGTGCTTTAGTGCTCCCTGAGCTTCCGGGATTGTGACTGGGGGTCTCATTAATTTTGCAATGGTCTTGACTACTAATGCTTCAAATAATTCTTTTTGTCTTTTTCTTTGCCTAATATTTTAGTTATGTACATGTAACACTTTTGAAATTATCGCACAGTTCTTAGGCATTCTGTTCTACCTGTATCATTTTTTCTCTGCATTTTGGCATGAGAAGTTCCCATTGACTTACATTCAAACACATTTATTCTTTCCTAGACTGTGCCCAGTCTATTAATGTGACCAAAGTCATTCTTCATTGATGTTATAATGTTTTTGATTCTTTCTTGGATTTTTAATTTCTCTGCTTTCATTACCCTTCTGTTGCTGCCTGTTATTTACTTTTTTCATTAGAGTCCCTAACATATTAATCATAGTGATTTTAATTTCATGTTTGACAATCCCAACATCTGTGGCATATGAGTCTAGTTTGGATGCTTGCTTTGTCTCTGGAGACGGTGGTTTTTCTTATCTTTTAGTATGTCTTGTAATTTCTTTTTGAAAGCTGGAAATAATGGAAAATGAGGCAAATAGGTCTTTAATGTTAGCTTTTATGTCAATCTGGCTAGGAGTTGGCCTCTATGCAATGTTTGCTGTATCTGAATTTGTGGGAGGCTTTAAATTACTCTGATGTCCTTTTTAAAAATGTTCCCTGATGACTTTGAGCTTCTCTAAGTACCCTTCCTCAGAGACAGCCTGCATGTTGTAGACCTCTTAGCTATAATCCACTGTCATTATACTGAGCTCTACTAGTGTGCTGGCAATGTGTGGCAGTGGAAACATTCTTTAATGTTATGATGAAATTTCCGTCTTTTTAGTGGGCTTTTGTCCTTCACTGTGATGACTGTGACATTCAGGAATATTTCTTAGCTTTCTCTCTCATTAGACGAGACAGGAAGGCTAGAAAGGGCTGAGGGTGAGAAGAAAATGCCCTTACCTTATATGAGATAAAGTCCTAGTAATATCTTTTTCCCTGAAAAGTAGGCCTTTGCTATAAAGACTCTCTAGATCTATTTCTCAATAACCACTCTTCCTCTTCTCTGGCTGAACTATAAGGATATATTTCTTGGCTCTTCATCACGAGAACCCAGTGAGGTTCTTGGAGGTAAAACGCATGAATTGTGGGCCTCACACCCCAGACTGCAATGCCCCAGGAGTTTCTCATTCTCATGCTAGTCCAGAATCAGCTTCCAGCAATTCATCAAAATTACTGATAAAATGTTTTAACAAGTTTATGGCTGTAGTGGCTACTGTTTCAGGTTAGCAGGACTTGGCTGTGACTCCCTGGATTTACCTGTCTTTCCAGATTTAGGGTGGAGGTTTGCCTTGCAGCTCAGTTCTTTAATGGGTCCAAGAAAAGTCACTGATTTTCAGTTTGTTCATTTTTTTCTTGTTGTAAGAACAGGAGTGACAACTTTTAAGCTCTTTACATGTAGGAGCCAAAACCAGAGTTTTTGGGGAAACACACGTAACACAGTGTTCCTAAAAATAAGTTAAGTAAAGATCTTCTAGACTTGGAGAGAATGCGAATAGAAATAAAAATTAAATCAGAATTATTTCCGTTCGATTCTATGCATCTATGATTACCATATGCATTTCAAATGTCAAAATTTATTTTTATTTTTTTATTATACTTTAAGTTCTAGGGTACATGTGCACAATGTGCAGGTTTGTTACATATATACGCATGTGCCATGTTGGTGTGCTGCACCCATTAACTCATCATTTACATTAGGTATATCTCCTAATGCTATCCCTCCCCTCTACCCCCTCCCCACAATAGGACC
>NW_012101441.1:31903-39162 GCF_000951045.1 Mandrillus leucophaeus | reverse complement strand
TGATGCAGTTTCTTCCTAGCATCGATGGACTTTACATTTTAAATGGCAAAATATTAATATGTCTTTTATGTATCATGAGCAGATAAGAAATTGGGTGGTATGAAAACACTTACTTGTCTTTTTTGTCATTGCTAGGAAAATAAGAAAATAAACCAAGTGTAATGGTCCATTTTCACACTGCTGATAAAGTCATACCCAAGAGTGGGTAACTTATATGGAAAAAGGTTTCCTGGACTTACATTTGCACATGGCTGGGAAGGCCTCACGATCGTGGTGGAAGGCAGGAGGAGCAAGTCATATCCTCTGTGGATGGCAGCAGGCAAAAAAAGAGAGCTTGTGCAGGGAAACTCACGTTTTTAAGACCACCAGATCTTGTGAGACTCATTCACTATCATGAGACGAGAAAGAGAAAGACCAGCCCTCCATGATTCAATCACCTACCACCAGGTTCCTCCCACAACACATGGGAATTCAAGATGAGATTTGGGTGGGGACACAGCCAAACCATATCACCAAGAGAAGCAGCTGTTTGGTTTTTTTTTTAAATCAACTTAGACTCTGAGTATACATTCAAAGAAAGGTACCTACACTTGTAAATCCTTGCCATATAACACATAATTTTGCTTGAAGTTCGAGCAGTATAAAGTGTGATGTTTCCATAGTTAATGCATCCCAAGTCATGCTGGGCTGTCTTGTGTACAAAGACATAGTCATTCCTTTGAAGCTATTTTTTCATACAGCCTTTAAATATGGGCACCATAAAACATTTCATTCTTACTTTAAAAGTTTTCTCTATTTAGATCTAACAGAATTATGCCTTGCAAACAATAGGTGCTCAGTATATGTCTAATGAATTAAATATTTTGATATTACATCAAGTGTTATAATATCAGGTTCAACTTTCTTCCTAAATAAATGATGAACCAGGCCACTTTATACCTTAAAAATGTAAGAATCTGTCCATTACTTAAAAGCAGGTATCCTTTCCTTGCCTTCTTTTAAATGTATATCTTCCTCACTGTCTCATTTAACAGAGAACTGAATTTTGGGGAACAGAAAAGGATTTGCTTCCTTTATCTTGAATGGTAGGTTGAAAAATTATTCAATGAGGGTTGATTTAATCGAAACTGCTAAGCTGATGAAATTCATTTCTGGCAACATTTAAGCATCCTTTCTGCATCATTTCCTATTGATTTCATCTCTTCTCTACCAGCTTCTCAAGACCAAGATCCCTTGCTTGGTGTAATAATTCAGGACTGATCTGAAATTATTACTCATATCTTATTTTTCTCTGAAACAGGGATTTTTTTGTTTTATTTTGTTTATTCATGTGACTCATCTCAATTAGGTGCTCAGTGGAAAGGAAACATCTCTAATTAGCACTGACTTATAAAGGACTGACAGCTTTCCAAGGTCCATTTGCTCTGGAAATGTAGGTGGCTAAACCAAATGAATCACTGATTGAGTTTTAAGTGACTTTGTGACTTAGTGAAAGGGGGATCATTGAAATTCTATCTAAATCTGGGGCCAGGGCTGGGCCTGAGATCAAAACTTCTATTGGAATCAGGATTAGTCCTAGTTCTGGTTTCTGCTTTCTCCTGGAATGGGTAAACACCAAAGTACAGGGAAACCAAAAACAGTTTGTGCTTGAAGGGTGCAATATCCATGAATTCAGTAGATTAAGTTGTAGGCTAGACAAGGTTTGAAGCAGAAAGTATCAATGTCTAGTATACCAGATCTTCTACCAGTGCCAGGTGCTAAATAAAAGCAACAGATTAGCAGAAGCCCTTGAAGAAACCTACACTCTTTCAAGTGACCTCAAGGCCCAATTTTTTGTTTTGTCTTCAGATTTGCCAAAATGAAAGAAGATTCATTTCAATACTATCTGAGACTTATTTTGATTTAAGATTTGATGAAGCTCTACTGATCATATGGGTATAAATCAGATAGATGTTAAGAAATTATGTATAATGAGGATAGTTGTGATTTTAAAATCATAGTGTATGATTCCAGTGCAAAAGCAGAATACACTTTTAGTAAAAACCAAATGTTACACATTCTATTGGAGTCAGTACAATGAAAATTCACTATCACAAAATCAGAACAGGAAAGACCTGCCCCCATGATTCAGTCACCTCCCACCAGGTCCATCCCACAACACGCTGGAATTGTGCCAGTGGAATGAATTGATTATTCAAGGAAAGTTCATATTATAGAAGAGGGGAGGGAAATGCCTGCATGGCTAAAGAGAATGGAATAATCTAATAAAGAAGCAAAGAAAAGTGAGTAGAAATTTTTGAAATTTCAGAATTTGTTATCACTTTGAATCAGAGCCAACAAAGATTAACTGTTTAAGGAAAGATGTATCTAATATTTTTAAGGTATCCCCTAAAAATATTTCCTCCAAAGTTTCCCTTAAATCCGGATGGGCATGGTGGCTCACGCCTGTAATCCCAACACTTTAGGAGGCTGAGGCGAGTGGATGAGCTGAGGTCAGGAGTATGTGACCAGCCTGACCAATATGGTGAAACCCCGTGTCTACTAAAAATACAAAAATTAGGCAGGCATGGTGGCCTGTGCCTGTAGTCCCAGCTACTTAGGAGGCTGAGACAAGGGAATTGCTTGAACCCAGGAGGTGGAGGTTGCAGTGAGCCAAGATTGTGCCACTGCACTGCAGCCTGGGTGATAGAGCGAGACTCTGTCTCAAAAAAAAAAAAAAAAAATCCCTTAAATCCAAAGGGAAAGAAAAGTATATTATTTATATTGTATGATAAAATCAAATAAAACCCCTTTTCCTTCAAAATAAACAGTTTCCTTTGTATAACACACATTCTGATATAGAATAAATGTGTCATGGACTTTCAAAAGTGATTTATTTACTATTATGTAAAACCAAACAAAGTTCTACCTAGCTAATAATGAAGCAAGCTGATAAAGTTACAAAATCATAGGTTTTAAAAATGCATTAAAGAGCCAAGAATGCAAATAAACCTAAATAAAGAAACTCATAGCTGCTTTCATTCATGGAAACACAATAACAAGAAAGAATCCATTATAAAGACATGTCAGGCTAATTATTACCAAATTTCTAATAGTCACCTGTGGTCCATAATAATGGATGGATTAGAATCCTACAGACCTCCAGCCAGAGAGAGTCTATACTCACCCAACAACCTTTATCTTCACTAAGTGCATGGGACTTGTGTACCAAAGACTGGGCCCAGGTAGGACAGCCCAAGAACACACACACACACACACAAACACACACACACACACACACACACACACACACACGCGCGCGCACTCTTTCTGTCTCTCTCTCTCTCTCTCTTTCCCCCTTTTTCTCTGGTCTTTTGCATCTGCACCAAATATGCTAGAGCGAACTTTCAGGGCTTGACCAAGAAATAGGACAGAGAATAATTTTCCTGGATTCAGAGAATCTGAAGACAGGACTAGAGGAAAAGAAAAATCGGTATTGATCAAAGAGTTGGCACTGAACTCTAAGGCAGAGAACTATCTCTCATGCTTTGAAGAGCTGATAGCTAAAAGTATAAAGAGACTAAAGCTGATGGACTAAGGTAAAGAATAAAGAGGGCTTTGGAGTCTTCCAGTATTCAGATTCTAAGCCCCACTTGATTGAAAAGTCCTAGTATCTCCTTCAAATATTTGAAGACAAAAGTTAGCTAAATCTAAGTGAAGCTATAATAAGTCAACCTAAAGATGCAAACTCTGACAAAATTAAAAATCCAGAAGGAAAAACAGAAAAAGTATTTGAAAGACTTAGCAGCAGATTTGACAAAGCAGTAGAAATGATAAATGAACTTGGAGGCAGGACAATAGGAATCATTCAAGCCAAAACACAAAGAGAAAAAAGAAGTGAGAAAAATGGAACAGGGCATTCAAGATCTACAGGATTAAAATCAAGCAGATTAACATTCACATAAACGAAGTCCCAGAAGGAGAGGAGAAAATGAATGGGACAAAATAAATATTTGCACATATTATCTCTATAATTGTTCAAAATTGATATAAAGTTATTAACCCATATATCCAAGAAACTTGGCAAAACCCATAGAATAAGTACAAAGTAAACCGTACTAAAAAAAAAAGTCATAGTCAAAAGATGAACACCAAGGATTAAGTGAAAATTCATGAAAGCAGTAAAGAAGAAAAACCCTGACAGTTTACACACAGATAAAAATGATAAGAATGATAGCTTATTACTAGAAAAATATCTTTTTTTTGGATAGATATAAGTGATCTTTATTCAGTTGATGTAATAGCACTGTCAGAACTTAAGACCAACATATTAGAATACCAAGTTGCTGATTACATAAATTCTGACAATGAGCTTTTATATATTTTTTAATAACGTAATCACTTTCTTTTATATTTTTTTCTATTCCTTCAAGCATTTATTTCTCTAGATACAATCCAATTACATTCTTTGTTATTTTAAAATGTATACTTAAGTTACTATTTGCTGTAGTCACCGTTTTATACTATCAAATGGTAGGACTTATTCACTCTTTGACTTTTTGTACCCATTAAAAATCTCTACCTTCCCCAACCCCCCCACTACACCTCCCACCTTTGGTTCTCTATATCCATGTCTCTATTCTCTATGTCGATGAGTTCACTTGTTTGATTTTAGATCCCACAAATAAGTGAGAACATACGATGTTTGTCTTTCTGTGCCTGAATTATTTCACTTGATATAATGATCTCCAGTTCCATCTATGTTGTTGCAAATGATTGGATCTCACTCTTTTTTATGACTGAATAGTACTCTATTATGTATATGTTCCACATTTTCTTTATCCATTCATCTGTGGATGGACACTTAGGTTGCTTCTAAATCTTAGCTATTGTAAACAGTGCTGCAACAAATGTAAGAGTACAGATATATCTTCAATATACTGTTGACCCAGCAGAGGGATTGCTGGATCATATGGTAGCTCAATTTTTAGTTCGTTGAGGATCCTCGAAACTGGCCTCCATAGTGGTTGTACTAATTTACATTTCCACCAACAATGTACAAGAGTTCCCTTTTCTCCATATTCTTGTCAGCATTTGTTATTGCCTGTGTTTTTGAAGTAGCCATTTTAACTGGCGTGAGATGATAGCTTACTGTAGTTTAGATTTATATTTCTCTGAAGATCAATGATCATGAGCACCTTTTTTTTTCTCTTTTGAGACACAGTCTCCCTTTATTGCCCAGGCTGGAGTACAGGGGCGCAATCTTGGGTCACTGCAACCTCTACCTCCTGGCTTCAAGCAATTCTCCTGCCTCGGCCTCCTGAGTATCTGGGACTACAGGCAAGCACCACCATGCCTGGCTAGTTTTTTATTTTTAGTAAAGGTGAGGTTTCACCATATTGGCCAGGCTGGTCTCGAATTCCTGACCTCATGATCCGCCCACCTAAGCCTCCCAAAGTGCTGGGATTACGGGCGTGAGGTACCGTGCCTGGCCCCGTGAGCACCTTTTTATATGCCTATTTGCCACTTGTATGTCTTCCTTTGAGAAATTTCTATTCAAACCCTTTGCCCACTTTTTTTTTTTATCAGATTATTAGTTTTTGTTGTTCCTATAGAGTTGTTTGAACTTCTTATATATGGAAGCTCGGCACGTGACAAGGGATTAGTTATTAATCTCTTATCAGATGAGTAGTTTGCAAATATTTTCTCCAATTCTGTGGGTTGTTTCTCTCCTTTGCTGTGCAGAAGCTTTTTAGCTTGATGTGATCCCATTTGTCCATTTTTACTTTTATTGTCTGTGCTTGTGAGTTGTTTCTCATGAAATTTTTGCCCAGACCAATATCCTGGTGATATTCTCCTATGTTTTTTTGTAGTAGTCTCATAACTTGAGGTCCTATATTTTAGCCTTCAATCCATTTTGATTTAATTTTTCTAATGGTGAGACATAAGGGCCTAGTTTCACTGTTCCACATATGGATATCCAGTTTTCCTAGCATCATTTATTGAATAGACTGTATGTTCTTGACAACTTTGTCAAAAATGAGTTCACTGTAGATGTATGGATTTGTTTCTGGGTTGTCTATTCTGTTCCATTGGTCTATGTGTCTGTTTTTATGGTAGTACCATGTTGTTTTGATTACTAAACCTCTATAGCATAATTTGAAGTAAGTAATGTGATTCCTCCAGCTTTTTCTTTTTGCTTGGGATAGCTTTGGTCATTCTGGGTCTTTTGTGGTTCCATATAAATTGTATGATTGTTTCTTCTATTTCTGTGAAGAATGTCATCGGTATTTTGATAAAGATGACACTTAATTTGTAGATTCCTTTGGGTAGTATGGATATTTTAACAATATTGATTCTTCTAATCCATGAACACAAAATATTTTCCCATTTTTTCCTAATTTTTTTCCAATATATTTTTCCAATGTTTTAATTTCTTTCAACAGCATTTCATAGTTTTTATTATAGAGATCTTTCACATCTCTGCTTAATTCCTAGGTATTTAATTTTCTGTGTGGCTATAGTAAATTGAATTACTTCTTTAATTTCTTTTCAACATTGCTCGCTGTTGACATATAGAAATGCTACTAATTTCATATGTTGATTCTGCATCCTGCTACTTTACTGAATTGTTTATTAACCAATAAACTAATAAATTTCTTGTGGAGTCTTTGGGTTTTTCCAAATATGAGATCATATCAACTGCCAACAAGGATAATTTGACTTCTTCCTGTCCAACTTGGATACCTTTTATAGCTTTTTCTTGTCTGATTGCTCTAGCTAGGACTTCCAGTACTATGTTGAATAACAGTGATGACAGTGGGCGTCTTTGTTGTGTTCCTGATCTTAGAGAAAAGGTTTTCACTTTACCTCGTTCCGTATGGCTTTCATTATGTTGCAGTATGTTCCTTCTATCCTGTTTTTTTCAGTGTTTTTATCATGAAGAGATGCTACATTTATCAAATATTTTTCTCAGCATCAATTGAAGTGATCATATAGTTTTATCCTTCATTTTGTTGATATGATGTATCACATTGGTTGATTTACACATGTTGAGTCATTCTTGCATCCCTGGGATAAATCCCACTTGGCCATGATGAATGATCTTTCTAATGTATTGTTGAGTTTGGTTTGCAAGTATTTTGTTGAGGATTTTTGCATCAATTTTCAGAGATACTGGCCTATAATTTTTTCTTTCTTTCTTTCTTTCTTTCTTTCTTTCTTTCTTTCTTTCTTTCTTTCTTTCTTTCTTTCTTTCTTTCTTTCTTTCTTTCTTTCTT
>NW_012101441.1:31563-31853 GCF_000951045.1 Mandrillus leucophaeus | reverse complement strand
TTTTGCCTATTCAGTATGATATTGGCTGTGGGTTTGTCATAAATAGCCCTTATTATTTTGAGATATGTTCCATCAATACCGAATTTATTGAGAATTTTTAGCATGAAGGGCTGTTTAATTTTTGTTGAAGGCCTTTTCTGCATCTATTGAGATAATCATGTGGTTTTCATCTTTGGTCCTGTTTATATGCTAGATTACATTTATTGATTTGCATATGTTGAACCAGCCTTGCATCCCAGGGATGAAGCCCACTTGATCATGGTAGATAAGCTTTTTGATGTGCTGCTGGA
>NW_012101441.1:20205-30426 GCF_000951045.1 Mandrillus leucophaeus | reverse complement strand
TCTTTCTTTCTTTCTTTCTTTTTCTTTTGATGTCTTTGTGTGGTTTTAGTGTCAGGGCAATACTGGCCTCATAGAATGAGTTTGGAAGTATTTTCTCCTCCTACATTTTTTTGGGATAGTTTGACTAGAATTGGTATTAGTTCTTTAAATATTTGATAGAATTCAGCAGTGAAGCTGTCAGGTCTCAAGCTTTTCTTCAGTGGAAGACTTTTATTATGGCTTTGATCTTGTTACTTGTTATTGGTCTGTTCAGATTTTTTATTTCTTCCTGGTTCAATTTTGGCAGGTTGTGTGTGTCTAGGAATTTGTCCATTTCTTCTAAATTTTCCAATTTACTAGCATATAGTTGCTCACAGTGGTCACTAATGATCCTTTGAATTTCTGAAGTATCAGTTTTAATGTCTCCTTTTAAATTTCTGAATTTATTTATTTGAATTTTCTCTCTTTTTCTTAGTCTAACATTTTGTCAATTTTGTTTAACTTTTTAAAAAGTTAAGTTTTAGTTTCATTGGCATTTTCTAATTTTTAAGTTTTAATTTCATTTATTTCTGCTGTAATTGTTATTATCTCTTTTCTACTACTTTTTGGTTTGGTTCACTCTTGCTTTTCTAATTCTTTAAGATGCATCATTAAATTGTTTCTTTGAAGTATTTTCTCTTTTTTGATGTCAGCACTTGTAGTTATAAACTTCCCTCTGAGTACTGCTTTTGCTAGATTTTGATATGTTGTGCTTCCATTATCATTTGTTTCAAGAAAATTCTCAATTTTCTTCTTAATTTTTTCATTGACCCTCTAGTCATTCAGGAGCATATTGTTTAATATCCATGTATTAGTAGTTTCCAAAACTCTTCTTTTTATTAATTTCTAGTTTTTTTCTATTGTGGTCAGAGAAGATGCTTCCTATAATGAAATTTTGTGAATGTTTTAAGACTTATTTTGTGACCTAACATATGGTGTATTCTTGAGAATGATCCATGTACTGAGGAAAAGAATGTGTATTCTGGAGGCATTGGATGAAATGCTCTGTAAATGTTTACTAGGTCCATTTGGTCTATAGGGCAGATTAAGTCTGATGTTTCTTTATTGATTTTCTATCTGGAAGATCTGTCCAGTGCTGAAAGTGGAGTGCTGAAGTCCCCAGCAGTTATTGTATTGAAATACATCTATTATATAGACATATTTATAGACATATAATTATATATGTCATTATATAGACATATGGTATGTCTATTATGTAGACATATTTCTCTTTAGCTCTATAATATTTGCTTTATACCTGGGTACTCCACTGTTGGGTGCATATATATTTAAAATTGTTATAGCCTTTTGCTGAATTGTCTGCTTCATCATTATATAGTGACCTTCTTTGTCTCTTCTACAATTTTTGTCCTGAAATCTATTTTGTCTGATACAAGTACAGTGACTAGTGCTCCCTTTTGGTTTCCGTTGTTATGGAATGTCTTTTTCCATCCCTTTGTATTCAGTGTCTTTATAGGATAAGGGTGTTTCTCATAGGAAACAAATCAGTGTGTCTTGTTTTTCATCCATTCAGCCAATCTATATCTTTTGATTGGAAAGTTTTGTCTATATACATGCAATGTAATTATTGATAAGTGAGTACTATAAGTACTGACTGTTGCCATTTTTTTGTTTGTTTTCTGATTGCTTTGTGGTCTTCTCTTCCTTCTTTCTTGTCTTCCTCTGGTGAAGGAGATTTTCCCTGTTGAAATGATTTAATTTCTTGATTTTTATTTTGTGTGCTTTCAATATATATTTTTTATTTGAGGTTACCATGAGGCTTGTAAATACTATCTTATAATGGATTATTTTAACGACTTCACACTATTTTCATAGACAAACAAACAAGAAAAAAGAAAACTAATAAAATTCTGTGACCTAACTTCATCCCTCTGCTTTTAAAGTTTTTGTTGTTTTTGTTTATCTCTTATTATACTTGAAAAGTTATAGAAAAGGTATCTTATTATATCTTGAAAAGTTGTTATAATTATTTTGATTGCTTCATCATTTAGTCTTTCTATTTAGGATAAAAGTAGTTTACACATCGCAGGTACAGTTTTATAACATTCTGCATTTTTCTGTGTACTTACTATTACCAGTGAGCTCATCTTAAGGTGATTATTTATTGCTCATTAATGTCCTTTTCTTTCTGATTGATGTACTCCCTTTGGCATTTATTGTAGGACAAATCTGGTGTTGATGAAATCCTTCAGCTTTTGTTTGTTTGGGAAAGTCTTTATTTCTTCTTCATGTTGAAGATATACTATTCTAGGGTAAAAATTATTTTCTTTCAGCACTTTAAATATGTCACGCCACTCTCTCCTGGCCTGTAAGGTTCCCATTGCAAAGTTTGCTGCCAGACATATTAGAGCTCCACTGTGTGTTATCTCTTTCTTTTCTCTTGCTTCTTTCAGGATCCTTTCTTCATCCTTGACCTTTGGGAGTTTGATTATTAAATGCCTCGAGATAGCTTTCTTTGGGTTAAATCTGCTTGGTGTTTTATAACCTTCTTGTACTTGAATATTGATATCTTTCTCTAGTTTTGTGAAGTTGGTTGCTATTATATCTTTCAATAAACTTTCAACCACTATATATTTTTCTACCTCCTCTTTAAGGACAATAACTTTTAAATATGCCATTTTGAGGTTATTTTCTAGATCCTGTAGGCATGTTTCATTCTTCTTTATTATTTTCTCTTTTGTCTCCTCTGACTGTGTATTTTTGAATAGCTTATTTTCAAGCTCATTACATTTTTCTTCTGTTTGATCAATTCTTCTCTTAAAGGACTCTGACACATTCTTCAGTATGCCGATTGTATCTTTCAGCTCCAGAATTTCTGCTTGAGTTTAGGACATCTCAGATTAAGGTGCCAGCAGATGTGGGCTCTAGTGAGGCCCCACGTCTCATGAATGGTGCCTTTTAGCTATGTCTTCACATGGCTGGAAGGACAAACAAGCTTCCTTGAGTCTCTTTTATGCAGGCACTAATCCCATTCCTGTGGGCTCCACCGTCCTGATCTAATCATCTCCCAAAGTCTCCACCTCCTAATAGCATTATTTTGGGGGATAGGTTTTAACATATTAATATGGGGAAAGATTTATTCAGATCATACCAAGGATGGAAAAAAAAAGTTGGAAATAATCTTTGAAGAAAGTAAGAGTGCAAGGTAACCAGAGAAAGAGATAAGGTTTGTGATTACAAATTTATAGTGGGGCCTATTTTTCAAAGCAGATAATCAAATTATCTCTAAACTCTAAACAAGATTAGACTATCCTGACAAAAAGAGACAAGAAAAGTCATGGTTTTATCAAAGTAATTCCTGGATTGTGTAATAATACCTGAAAATAGGACAAAGGCAGTAAAAAGACCAGAAGAAAATGGAAGAGTCGATGAACTGGAAAGCCTCAAAGGACACAATGATGTCCATGAATGTCAACTAGAAAGCTTAGTGATGGCAGTGAGGAACTTGAATTAGTAATGTTCAGAGTTGGAGAAATTGTGTGGTGTCATGTTCAAGATTGTGACAGATGGAGAAAGTCATTGATTAGAAATGAAAAAATAAAGGAACTAGATAATCCAATTTGGATAACTTATCCACATAAATACTCAATAAGTTAGGAAAGAGAACCATAAACCTAGCATCAAAATATCAAAGAATATGGGGAAATGAATAGGAGATAAGTAGAATGCAGCGACAAGTAACTAGAGAAGGCTACACAAAATCTAGAATACTCTCTCCTAAAATAGAGAATTGTGATATATACATGAAGGAGTCACTTCAGTGGGTCTTTGGAATAGATACATGATTGCAAACTATATTCTGAAATATAGCCATATGTTATAGAACAGTAAAACCAACACAGCATTTAAAGTAAAATATAAAAATTCCACATAGGCATGGCTTATAAGAATGTGGCATCAGCACTACAGAGAATGAGAACAAGAATCTAATATGTTCTTCTTTTAGTTGTTAAAATTACTTGACGGGTCCAATATCCGGCTGGAGTCTTCTACTGGCTTGAAGCAAGCAAGACTTCTGAGTGTTTTTTGTTCAGAAGAACTTGGCTTAAGATAATTTTTGGCTGTACTTGAAGTTGAGTAACTGGGACATGAAAGCAGGGCTGCTCAAAAGAGAGCCAAAGAACCCAGCCTGCTGCCTGAGGCAATGTGTGTCCTAGTCAGAGTCCTACTCAAGAATTCATGTCATCAGAAGTAAGTGGTTTGTTCTTATTGAAGAAGACGTTGCTCCCAAAGACATGTCAAATAGTGTCTGAAGAAATGAATCAGGGTATAAAACCTGGGCGGTCTTTAGAGTTGATTTTGCACATAGGACAAAAGAAGCATTTGTGAGGTGGCACAGTATCTGTGAAGGGAATTCTTTCTGCAGACTTGGAGCCACTTTGGCATAGGCAAGGAAATCATTCAGCAGTGCTAGGATTTGTGTGGCCATATTATCTTTTGCCAGGAAATACTTACCCCATAGTCTAATACTGTGTGTTCCTGAATTAGGACAGGCAGTTACCAATTGCCATATTCTATGGTATTAAATAGACTTCTTTTGAGGAATACATGTTCTGGAGATGTACTGTAGCAGCTCGCCACTAAGCATGCTCCCCAAGGAGATAATATGGTTAGAAAACTGAGCTTGGACCTGTGAGAGCCACAGAGAGCTGGACTCCAAATTCAATCCCACCTCAAAATTGTATCCCAGATTAGCATTAGTAGCCACTCTCCCATCCCAGCTCTGGAGCCACCTTTTAGCCCCAAAAGACAGGATGGAGTGGTTTTAAGTAAAAATCAGGCATTATGAGGGTTTTGTGTGTGTGTGTGTGTGTGTGTGTGTGTGTACAAATTTCTTTGATGTGATCACCAATCTTAAGCAGATGTATTTTATCAAACTACCCATATTTTTTAGTGATGAAAACACTATACTGTGCATAAAAGCCACCAGATATATTATCTTATGGTTACAACAAACCTACAGATGCTTTGATTCAAAGTACTCATTCTTGAGATTAAAGAATAGAGATTTGGTAACATTCAGTAATTTTCCCAATGTCATGGAGCTAGACAGTGATAGAGCCAAAGTGAAAACCCAGGTCTCTTCAGTGTCAGTCTAAAACTTTTTCAACACCACCAACTAATCTGGGCTTTCCTCCATGTTTTCCTCTTCTCAGCTTTTGTTCCTGACATGGGATGCCTTCATTCAACTCAATATCCTTACTCTGAAACCTACAGATTCTTATTGTAAAACACTTTAAAAATATAAAATGTATAGATAAGATTTTAAGGAAAACACATGTTCCTATCTAGCTGTAACAAATGTGAACATTATGCCTTGCTTATGTGCCTTTTTCTTTTCCTCCCTGGCCTTACTTCCCAGATAGCCCATATGCCGTACCTATTATGTCAGTGCAAGTTGTTATATTGTGTATCTATCTATGTATCTATCTGCCTATTAACACACACATACAATTATATAATTCTGCATCTTTATTTTGTTCAACATTATGTTTTTAAGATTTATCTCAACCCTATGCAGTTGATATGGTTTGGCCATGTCCCCACTCAAATCTCATCTTGAATTGTAGCTCCCATAATTCCCACATGTTGTGGGAGGGACCCAGTGGGAGGTACTTGAATCATGGAGGTAGTTTCCCCCATACTGTTCTCTTGGTAGTGAATAAGTCTCATGAGATCTGATGGTTTTATACAGGGCTTCCCTTTTTGCTTAGCACTTATTGTCTCTTGCCTGCCGCCAAGAAAAACATGACTTTACTCCTGACTTTGCCTTCTGCCACGATTGTGAGGCCTTCACAGTCATGTGGAACTGTGAGCCCATTAACCTCTTTCCTTTATAAATTATTCAGTCTCGAGTATACCTTTATTAGCAGCATGAGAACAGACTAAACAGTATTCCATTATATTAATAAACCAGTACTGTTTATCCTGTCAATAACCACAATTTGAAAAATGTTCATGCTATATACAATGTTCCAATGAACATATTGGTGAATATCTCTTAAGGTTAGGGATCTTCAGAAGGTGAGCTTACCATGGATTATCTAGGAGGACTCAGCCTATGCACATGAGTCCTTGAAATTGAAAGAAGAGGTAGATTAGAGAGTCAGAGAGATAGGATCTGTTGCTGGTTTTGAAGATGGAGGAAAGGAGCCATGAGCCAAGGAACAGACCCTAGAAGCTAGGAAAGGGGATAGAAAAAGAATGTTTCCCTAGAGGCTCTTGAAAGAAATGTAGCTATGTGAACAGACACCTTGATTTTAACCTATGGTAGGTTTCTGACCTCCAGAACTGGAAGCTAACACTTTTGGCTTGTTTTAAGCCACAAAGTTTGCGTAATTTGTTACAGCAACAATAGAAAACTAATACAGCATATTAAACTTTAATAATTATTGCTAACTTTCTTTTCAAAGTGGCTATACCAATTCATGTGCTCACTATCAATGTATAAGAATCCCTGTGACTCATTAGTCTTATATACCTAGAATTTTGCCAGATTTTAAAATGTTTTTCTGTCTGCTGAGTTTGAAAAGATATGTGGTTTTAATTGCACATGAGTCTAGCTTACATTTTCCTAATTCTTTGTAGTGTTGAGCATTTTATTTCTGTGTTATTGACCATTTAAACATCTCTTTGAGTACCTTGCTCACAAAATGCCCTTTATTTATATTGGGTTATTTTTTGCTTCTTCATTTTTAATCACTTACATATTCTGGATACAAAATTATTATTGGTAATAAACCATGCAGATATAAATTCCCATTCTGCAGCTTCCTTTAACTTTGTGGTATTTTATTAAATAGAAAGTTTTTATTTTCATATAGGTAAATGTATTAGAGCTTATACTTAATGAGTTTTGAAATTTTATATTTTATCTAATACCTCCTTCTGAACCTCAATATCATAAACTTATTCTGTATTTTCTTTTAGATGCTTTAAAGTTTTGCTTTTAATATTTAGGACTTTCCAATATTTGAGGTTTATTGTTTTATATTTGGATACTGATATAGTTTGTATATTTGTCCACATCCAAATCTCATGTTGAATTGTAATCCTCAGTATCGGAAGTGAGGCCTGGTGGGAAGTGATTGGATCATGGGGGTGACTGGTTTAGCTCTATCCCCTTGGTGCTGTCCTCCCTATAGGGAGTAAATTTTCTTGAGATCTGGCTGTTTAAAATGTATGGTACCTCCCACACTCTCTCTTGCTCCTACCTTCACCATTTGCCTCTTGCTTTGCCTTCTACCATGAGTAAAAGCTTCCTGAGGCCTCTCAGAAGCAGATGCTGGCACTATGTTTCTTGTACAGCCTGCAGAACCATGAGCCAATTAAACCTCTTTTCTTGTAAATTACCCGGTCCCAGATATTTCTTTATAACAATGCAAAAAACAAAAAAAAAAAAAGAAAAAGAAAAAGAAAAAGAAAAAAAGCCCAACACAGATTCCCAGGTGTTCTAATACTATTAATAAAAATTTTATTCTTTTCCCACTGATTTTTAAGGCCAGGTCTTCATCATTTAGCCATACATGTGTAGATCTATTTTCAGGCTTTATTTTCTGGCTCTTTAGTCTATTAGTTTATTTCAGTTCCTGCTCTACACTATTTTAATTACAAAATTTGAATATGTGTTGATATCTCCTTTTCATCATATTTTTCTTATAAATATCTCATGTAATCTTGAATTTTTGTTCATTTATCTTAACTTCAGGATACTCTTGGCAAGTTTCATTAAAGCCACACACACACACACACACACACACACACACACTTTCTTTCTTATTGTTGAAATTTGATTTAAAAAACAGAATGAGTAAATGACGAGTTAATGGGTGCAGCACACCAACATGGCACATGTATACATGTGTAACAAGCCTGCACGTTGTGCACATGTACCCTAGAACATAAAGTATAATAAAAAAATAAAAATAAAAACAAATGAAATTAAATTAAAAAAAAGAGAGAGCAGACATTTTTGGAAGTTAGGTCTTCCATCTGTTATCATGTCATAATTTCCCATTTATTCAGTACTTTAAAAATATCATTCAAATTAGAATTATCTCCATCACAATCTTATTATATAGAATTTGCTATATTTATTGCTAGGTACTGGTTTTGTTGACGTTGCTTTATTAATTGACGATGCTGAGATATGTTGGGATGCTATTGATTTTTTATATTGATATTTTTTTCTACTAAACGCTGAATATTCTAGTAGTCATAATTGTTTGCAAATTATTTAGAATTTTATAACTTTATCATCTCAATAAGGACAATTTTGCAAGTTTTTGCACTTCTATACCTCTTATTTTTCAAACATTATTTTCCTTGAGTCTTCAGTACAAGGTTTTATTAGAGACAGTCATAGCAAGCATTCTTGTGTTGTTCCTGAATTTAATTGAAATGTTCCTAGTTTCACATTTAAATATGTTGTTTACTATAGATAAAGTTCAGAAATTTTTCTATTCTTAATTTGCTAAACATTTTTATAAACTAGTCTTGAAATTTACAGATTATTTTTAAATCTATCTATAGGATTTTACTTTTACTATTCATATCTGTTTTGGGTGTTTGCTTCATGAGAGTGGTTGAGTAGCTTTTTCTTATTTTGTATCCTCTGAAACATTTGTGTATGTTTTAAATTACTTGTTTCTTGAAACTTTGATACTTTTAGATGAGTTTAGTTTAAATAAATTATTAAATTTAATGATCATTATTTCTTCCTTAAGTACTTTTGCTAAATTATACTTGTCTAGCAAGTTGTCAGATTTGCAAGTTTATTGGCATAAATTTTTTCACAATTTCTTGTAATGTAAAAAAAAAAAAAATACATAAAAATATGGTCATTTAATTTTTTCATTTCCATTATTATTTTTATGTTTTCTCTTTTTATTGATTAATTCAGTCTATTTTATTTCTTCTTTTAAAATAAATGATCTGTTTTGTTGATTTTATTATTTTCTATTTCTATATATTTTCATTGCTTTCTCCTTTTATTTTTAGTCTATTATTTCCCTGATTAATGAATTAAACCATTTTCTTGCTTAGTTTCAATCATGATTTTTAATAAATGCACGTCTCTAAATTACCCTCTAATTACTGCTTTATATGAGTCTCACAGTTTTTTATTCAGTTATTTTTATATTTATTCACTTTTCTGTTTATTCAGTTACATATATTCTCTAATTTCTATTGTAATATTTTCTGTTATTCATTAAAATTATTCCTTCTCTTATGCACTGATCTTTTTTGCTTCTCTCAATACTTTCTGCCTTTACTCCTATTTTGTATAGTATTATACTAGTATACTATACTAAACTAGTATACTATACCAGTTTCCCCTGAGTTAGCATTTGACTAGTTATTTTTTTCCCTTTATTTAACTATTCTGTGTTATTTTTCCCCCTCTGCTGGTTTGGATACAATGCCCTATATTTCTATTTTTATTTATTACTCTTACTATTTAATATACCCTCACTATTTTAGCAATAAAAATTAAAACTATTTTATTACTTTTCTAACAAAGTTGACAGTGTTTGGCCTTCAATTTAAGCATGCACTAAAATCTCGTTATATTTTTAATTTTACAAAGCATTTAAACTTTATCCCTTTAAAACTCAAGAAAAAAGTTATTTTGATATTTTGGATACAATTCTTTAACTTTTTAAATTTAGGCAAGATTAAATTGTACATAAAGAATTGTTTTAAGTGGGATAGAAAAAACGTCCAAGGTTTGATGGAAAATTAATTTTAGAAGTCAAGGCCTTCATCCAAGGACAAGAGAGAAAGCTCATAGTGGGTCATCAGTGGTGGAGGAGACCATTCCAAAGCAGTCCCAGCACCCATCTAAGGTCAGAGAAATCTGACAGACTAAGATGGGGCCCAAAGGGGGATTCCCCCAGGGATTACAGTCAGGGCCCAGAATTATTCCAGAGGAATGCCTCGAGGAAAATTGGGTCACCTCATGAGCTCTCCACTTTTCAATGTCATCTTCTCTTTTCCAGACGACTACAGGCAACTCTCCATCTATCCCACCTGACTCCTCTATGGACAACTCTCCATCTATCTCACCTGATTCCTCTATGGGCCACTCTCCATCTGTTCTCCTGATTCCTCTATGGACAACTCTCTATCTATTCCACCTGATTCCTCTGTGGACAACTCTCCATCTATTCCACCTGATTC
>NW_012101441.1:0-19854 GCF_000951045.1 Mandrillus leucophaeus | reverse complement strand
TGATTCCTCTATGGACAACTCTCCATCTATTCACCTGATTCCTCTATGGACAACTCTCCATCTATTCACCTGATTCCTCTATGGGCAACTCTCCATCTATTCACCTGATTCCTCTCTGGGCAACTCTCCATCTATTCACCTGATTCCACTCTGGGCAACTCTCCCTCCATCCCACCTGATTCTTCTATGGACAATTCTTCATCTATTCTTCCTGACTCCTCTATGGGCAACTCTCCGTGTATTCCACCTGACTCCCAGCTAGGCTGCATCCTCCACCACTGGAATCAATTTGACCCTGACAACCTAAAAAGAAAACTGATTAATACTGAGTGTCAACTTGATTGGATCGAAGGATGAAAAATATTGATCCTGGATGTGTCTGTGAGGGTATTGCCAAAGGAGATTAACATTTGAGTCAGTCAGCTGGGAAAAGCAGACCCACTCTTAGTCTGGGTGGGCACCATCTAATTTGCTGCCAGCATGGATAGAATATAAAGCAGTCAGAAAAATGTGAAAAAACTAGATTGGCCTGGCCTCCTAGCGTACATCTTGCCTTGCGCTGGATGATTCCTGCCTTTGAACATCAGACTCCAAGTTCTTCAGTTTGGGGACTCAGACTGGCTTTCCTTGCTCCTCAGCTTGCAGACAGTCCATTGTGGGACGTGGTGATCATGTGAGTTAATACTACTTAATAAACTCATATATATACATGTATATAATATATTAGTTCTGTCCCTCTACAGAGTCCTGACTAGTACATATTTCGGTACCAGGAGTGGTTCTAGAGGAGCAGAATATTAAGGATGAAGTCTTTTCATTGGTTTTGGGGTTTCTGGAGTTGGCTGCTTAATATAATTAGACCCCAAAATGCTAAGGACTCTACTTCTAATACTGTGGAGAACACTGATAGTCCTTGGCATAAACTGTTTAGAGAGTTATGTAAAATAAATGCATTTGACAATCCTGGTTCACTGCTCATGAGAGGCAAGGAGTTTAGCAACTCTATACATAATGCCTTTGACCATATGTGGAAAACCAAGGAACATAATAAAACTGATTGGTTGCTCCTAAGTTCACTGAATAAAGTGATGAACGAAAGTAATGAACTCAGGGATTCTAACTCCCTCTTAGCTTCATAAGCAGATATTGAGCCTCAAATCTGCTAAGATTGCCCTGAGTGAGAGTCTTATCTTCTATAGAGAGATAGCTGAAATTGTGGAAAAACAGACACAAATACTTATCATGTGAGTGGCTGACCTGCAATAAAAAGTGCATGCACAGCCTTGCCAGGTGCCTACTGTTAAAGTGAGGGCATTCATTGGAAAAGAATAGGATCCTGCAAGCTGGAATGGGGACATGTGGGAAGACCCTGATGAAGCTGGGGACACTGAGCTTGTAAACTCTGATGAACCTTTCTTTGCCAGAAGTAACAGCTTGCCCATCCCCCGTAGTGGCAACTACTGGGGTGTGAGATAATGGTGGAAGGAGCATAGAGTTGGATCAGGCTGAATTTATTTATTTGGGCCCACTAGGTAGGGACTCTGCATTTAATGTTGCAGCTTGAGGAGTTAAAAAAAGATTCTAACAGTTAATTTGTTTGATTAGCTGAAATGTGAATTAAAAGGTGGCCCACTGTGAGCGAGCTGGAAATGCCTGATCTCCCTTGGTTTAATGTAGAGGAAGGGACCCAAAGGCTTAGGGAGATTGGAATGATGGAGTGGATTAGTCATTTTAGACCTATTCGTCTCAGCTGAGAGGGTCCAGAAGACATACCTGGGAGGGTCCAGAAGATATACACTTGACCAATGTCACGAAAAATAGATTTGTGAGGGCAGCACCTGCAACTTTGAAGGTCCTTTTAATTGCTCTTCTCTGTATGTCAGATCTAACAGTGAGAACCCCAGTCCCTCAACTACAAAATTTAAATACAATTGGGAATAATTGGATTCCAAGGTGGCAGGGACCAAGTGGCAGCACTCAACCATCAAAGACAAAGTAGGCATAGCTACCTTAATGCACAGCAGATGCAAAGTGGCAACCAGAATAGTTGGACTCATGTAGAACTCTGGCATTGGCTACTTAATCACATTGTTTCTAGAAGTGAAATTAATAGGAAGCCTACTGCATTTTTACTTAATATGTATAAGCAGGAAACTTCTAGGTCGAATGGACAAAAGACTAATTTGAATTATACAAACAGAACATCAAGGCCCCTCAATCAATTTCTAGACATGAGCCAGTTAACAGACCCAGAACACCTTGAATAAAGGGGAGGCTGGGTCCCCTTGAGGTAGGACCCCACTACACTGCTGACAATTTGTGATGTTAATCTTCCTCCCATCCTTCTCCAAGGAGACCTCTGGCCTTTTGCCAGGGTAACCATGTATTGGGGAAAGGGAGAAGATCAGACATTTTGGGGACAACCGGACACTGGTTCTGAGCTGACGTTGATTCCAGGGGACCCAAAATGTCATTGTGGTCCTCCAGTTAAAGTAAGGGCTTATAGAGGTCAGGTAATTAATGGATTTTTATCACAGGTTGACTTAGTGGGCTTTGATGAAAACTGAACATTTGACTACAGGTTGTCAAGTAACCATGCGACATGAACTGGGTGTCTTCTGACCCGTCTAGCCATAAAATGTGTTGTGCACAGCAGCATTCTGTCATCAAATGGAAGTGGTATACATGTGATTGGGCTCAAGCAGGCCCTGAAGGCACAAGTAAGTCTACTCACCAAGGCTGACCTGGCTACAGCTACCACTGAGTGCCCAATTTGCCAGCAGCAGAGACCAACACTGAGCCCTTGGTATAGTACCACTCCTCAGGATTATCAGCCAGCTACCTGGTGGCAGGTTGATTATATTTGACCTCTTCCATCATGAAAAGGGCAGAGGTTTGTCCTCACTGGAAAAGACACTCCAGATATGGGTTTGCCTATCCTGCACGCAATCCTTCTACCAAGACTACCATCCGTGGACTCAGGGAATGCCTTATCCACCATTATGGTATTCCACACAGCATTGCCTATGACCAAGGCACTCACTTTATGGCTAAAGAAGTGTGGCAGCTGGTTCATGCTTATGGAGTTCACTGGTCATACCATGTTCCCCATCATCCTGAAGCAGCTGGATTGATAGAACAGTGGAAAGGCCTTTTGAAGTCACAATTACAATGCCAACAAAGTGACAACATTTGCAGGGCTGGGATAAAGTTCTCCAGAAGCCTGGGTATGCTATGAATCAGCGTCTAATATATGATACTTTTTGTCCCATAGCCAGGATTCGTGAGTCCAGAAATCAAGGGATGGGAGTGGAAGTGACACCACTCACCATCACTCCTAGTGATTCACGAGCAACATTTTTGCTTCCTGATCCCACGACATTAGTTTTGCTGGCCTAGAGGTCTTAGTTCCAGAGGGAGGAACGCTGCCATCAGGAGACACAACAACAACTCCATTAAACTGGAAGTTAAGATTGTCAGTTGGTCACTTTGGGCTCCTCCTACCTTTAAGTCAACAGGCTAAGAAGGGAGTTACAGTGTTGGCTGGAGTGATTGACCCGAACTATAAAGATGAAATCAGTCTAACACTCCAGAATGGAGGTAAGGAAGAGTATGCATGGAATAAAGGAGACCATTAGGGTGTCTCTTAGTATTACTATGTCCTGTGATTAAGGTCAATGGGAAACTACAATGGTCCAATCCAGGCAGGATTACAAATGACTCAGACTAATAGAATATATAAAAAAAAAGTATTTATATATATAATATATAAAAATATATATATTCTATTTATATATTTTATATATATATATATATATTTTATTCTGTCCCTCTACAGAAACCTGACTAATACAAAAACATATGATTATTTTCTGCAATGCTGTTTGGCACCATTATGAGCTGCCCAGCCCAGAACAATGGGTGGTGAATGGTAGCCTTTATTATGACAATCCTGCAATTTGACCTATTTTTGTAAGAGGCAGGGCAAATGGTCAGAAATCCCATATGTACAGCCTCCATGGCCCTATACCAAAATCTAATAATTGCCCCAAAAGAAAGTCCAAAGGCAGAACTAGATATTACACATGACCTTTTTCAAGGGCTACCTGTCTCTCAGGGTGAACAGCAACCTCTTCCATATAGCCCCTTGTCAAGTGCACTTGAGGCTACAACCCAAACACTGGAGACCCGACTAAGTCCCCCTCACACTTGGAGAGAAACACCATATTTAACTCTCCCTCCATCCCCCTTAGGGAAGTAGTAGGAGCTGAGGGGCCAGTCCTAGTGCAGGTCCCCTTCTCTATAACTCATATACAGCAATGTAAGGAAAAGCTAGGAAACTATTCCAAGAATCCCAGAAAATTCACAGATGGGCTCCAAACTTGACTTTAGCCTTTGATCTCTCATGGAGAGATGTTCAATTCATTCTAGCAACCTGTTGCACCCCCCTTTAAAAGGAATGAATCCTTGAGACTGCCCACCTGAAAGCAGAAGATTTATGCCTGAAGCCCTCAGGGTAACCTCCTGGGCCCAGACATAGCCCCCACTACTGATCCTAATCAGGACTATAACAGATCCATGGGAATGAACAACTGGGCTAAATTTCTTGAGGCTCCTTGGAGGAATGAAAAAGGACACTAACCACCAACCCCAGATCAGGCCGGGAGATAAGGTACTTGTTAAAACACGGAAGGAGGGATCACCTGCTCAACAATTGCAACCCAAATGGAACGGACAATTTTCAGTGGTAATGGCCATATCTTCTGCAGTGAAAGTACTAGGATTAGATAGCCGAATACCTCTTTCAAGGATCAAGTCTGCTGTACCTGAAGTCTCATACCTGGAATCTGGAAGCTCCTATAAGCCACCACACCTGTGAACTTGTGGAAGACCTGAAGAACCTTTTAGAAGACAGCCAGGAGATAAGTAAATGCCTGCCAACTTTCCTTGGTGTTTTTGTTGCATAGTTACTGTAGGCTGGATAATAGTAGCCATGCTTTTATATTTTTTGCAGTTTAATTGCCTTCTTTTGATCGAGTCAAATCACTATCTTTGTAGTAATTAAGCAGAATGTTCTAATTCATTCCCATAACAAACATTCCTGACAGCATAGGTATCCACCCCCTAAGGTTCCCATTAGATCTTTTCATCAAATTCATTTCCTCTCACCTAGAGACTATCAAGCTTCACATGATCAACTGACTAGGTTTCCAGCCAGTTCCAAATGAAGACAACAACCCCAGCCATTAAGAATCTAGCTTGTCTCCACTAGACAGAGCAGGATGAGTTCCGTGATCCCCAGTAGGTAGGGACTGTGCCCCATGTCAGTATGAAGCAGTTACAGAAGAAAGACCATCAGTCCCTCTGCCTCCCACAAAGATTTGTAGGGATCATGTCTCTTAGTGAGGAAATGAAGCAGGAAAATAGGGTCTGGAGGCAGAGAACCTAAGGCTGATTCATGCTGATTGAATATCAGAGGCTACTCACTTTTCAATCCCTCCTTTTTCTGGGTGGCAATTGAAAAATATAAGTACCTCTGATTGGTCCCTTCCCACAACCAATCGGATTGGTTGCAGGCCTATTCTTCATTCTGATTGGTTCCCTCCTGCAATAAATTAGACTGGCTGTGGGCCAATGGGAAACCTCTAGGTTTAGGTTTCCTAGGTGGATATTCGAAGCTGGTAAAATGCTGTAACCAATGCTCTTTGGCCACTTGCTTGAGCCTCCCACCCTATGGAGTGTACTTTCATTTAAAACAAGTCTCTGCTTTCACTACCTTGCTTTGTGTGTTTCATTCAGTTCTTTGTCCAGAACACCAAGAACCTGGCCTTGTTTCGTTTTGCATTTTGTCCAATTCTTTGTTCAAAATGCTAAGAGTCTAGACAACTACCCTCAACTGGTAGTTGGACAACTGGACAACTACCGTCAGCAGTAACACTAGGGCTGTGATGACCATCTAATGAGTAAATCGATGATGATAATAATCGTTAATATTGAGAGTTTTCAGTATGCCGTGCATGTGGTACGCGATGAACAGACACATAGACACACTCACATACATCCTCATTTAACTCTCACAACAATACTACTTTCCATGCAGAAAGTTTTTGTTTTTGTTTTTTTGCTCTGTTGCCCAGGCTAGAGTGCAATGGCACGGTCTCGGCTTACTGCAAGCTCCGCCTCCTGGGTTCATGCCATTCTCCTGCCTCAGCCTCCCAAGTAGGTGGGACTACAGGTGCCCGCCACCACACCTGGCTAATTTTCCATGCAGAAAGTTTTGAATAAAGTTATTGGTGTGTTTTATCTTTCCTACTCTACCTTTTATATAACAGAGACTTAGCAAATGTCTGAATGAATGAATTGCCTTATATTTCCACATATGAACCTATATTGCATAGAAAAATGTAAATGAAGAATTTTATGATTTGTTCATAATAATGATTTTTCTTCTCATTCTGACTGCTACATGGTTCAGTAGTGTTGTGTATATTCATATTGTTGGGCATAGATCTCCAGAATTTTTTTCTATCTTGGAAAATGAGAACTCTCTACTCATAAAATAACAATTCCTATTTCAACCTTTCCTTCACCCTGGGCAACCACAATTCTGCTTTCTGTTTCTATGAATTTGAATCATTCAGACAATTCATTATCATTATTTTTGATTGCTAAATATTTATTAAATGCTTCACATAGTGGTAGTGGAACAAGTACATCAAAAGATGTATGCTTTATGTTGGATACATGCAAATCTCACTTTCACTGCCCTCATGCCCCTTCCAAAACATATATGTGTGAGAGAAACAGAGGTAAAAATTTATTGTAGAAATCTGCACAACCTAATTTAAAGCTGAAAGCAATGTTTCCTTGGGTAACAGTAAAGAAAAAAAGAAAAGAAAAGGTAATCTCTTTGAAACATAAATCACTCCCAAAAGGACCATGTGGGAATTCCTAGACTTCCTCTCTTTCTATTTTTGACTCTTTTGGAGAAGAGTTTGAAAAGAGAAGCATGATTGGAACATTAGGAGTCTTTTTGTCTTAGTAATCATTGAAAAAGGAAAGTCTGAAAGAAACTTCAAATTTCCCCTATAACTGAGTAAAGGGCAATAAAATATAAATTGTTTTGTTCTCTCTCTTGATTGTTACATTTATATTTCTTGAGGTCAAAGTGACTTTCCATAGTCATACATAGATTCTACTTTGTAACCCCACTTTAACTAACAAAGTACTCAAAAAAGCATCAAACTGTGCATTAAGACAATATCCAGGTGACCCAGAGAAACCATAAAAGGATTTAGGCTAGGAGTCAAAATATTATCCTTTGGGAGCCCTACATGAGACCTAGAAATAATATCCTGTTGGTTTGGGGCAACCTTTTCAAAGAGTTTTAATCCTTCTAAAAATCCGCATGTATTACCTTAGGATGCAACTTCAGCCATGTATGTGAAAACATAGGTGTGAAGTGTCTATAGGGCCTTACACCTCTGGGCCCATAGTTGAAAAGAACCTTCTCTAGTTTTTCCTTTATTTTTGTCATTTCTGTCCTAAATAGATTCCACATTTTTTTTTATTTACTTACTTAACACATGTATTTACTAAGTGCCTTCCATAGTCATTACCTCTATTAGGTAAGGTTCCAGCACTGTGAATTCAAAATTGAACAAGATACACAATGTCCCTGCTTTCATGAAGCTTTGGTCAGCCTATTATTTGATCATAAGATTTAGGAACTTAAACATAAAAGCTTGAATGGGATCCTTAGAAATTACGTAGTAAATTATTTCCCTACCTAAAGAGATAATTTACTCAGATTTGGTTGTTATGCCTGAAGAACTACAGTAATTTCTCCAACTTTCACATTGGAGTTGATGTTCTTGTATGTAATAAAAATACATATGTGGAATATTTCTCATGCAAGCCAAGGTAGAGAGGTGATCTGTGATAGTAGAGTTTCTAAACATAATAAAGGATGCCTAGTTGTATTAAAATTTTATGTAAGTATGTCAAAATATTGCATGGGATACACTTATGCTAAAATATTATTTGTCAGTATTCTGAAATTCAAGTTTAATTGCAAATCATTTAATTTTTTGTTTTGTTTATTTTTTGTTTTTGCTAAATGAGGCAACTGTATGCAGTAGGGAAAGAAGGAAGGACAGGCAAAGCTCATTTGTATTAATTAATTAATTATATAACAAAATAATTAAATAGAGATCTAATGCCAATGATTTTGGATTATGATACCATTAGCAATATACTTTGGAACTCCATCCTAGCCAATTATCTTTGTATAGGGATGGCATTGGAATAAGGTGTGCATGATTGGGCCTACAATATAATTTGTACTGTAGATTCTTAGATTAAAAACAAATGATTTGTGCTGCTTACTTTTAGAAAAGCCATATGTTTTAATTGGGGTCAGGGATGGGGGCTTTTGGGAATCCTTATATTTCCATGGCCTCTCCTCTAAGCTGTGAGGCCACATGAGAGCATAACGCATTCTACATTGTGATGACTATACTTTAATTTTTATCGTGCTGTATCATAAGCTCTTTTGGAGTAAGGTGAAACAGAGAGAAATTTTCATAATATCCCTGTAGTTTATGTTGTATGTGTTAGAGTTCTACCAAAAGGTAAAGTGGTAGATGTTTAGAGAATAGAAATAATTGTGCAGTAAACTTCACTGCAGCTGAGTCCAGGCCTATGTTTCTTACCGACCTCAACCAACTATGCAGCACAATGCTCTCTAAATATTGTGTGGTGGTGTGAAAAGAATTATCTCCCAAATGCCTTATGCTCTTCATCTCAGCTAAAAAGTACAAATTCTAAGATTTTCATAAAGGCTCCTCATAACTTCTATGTATATAAAGGAAAAGTCTGGAAAAAATATATATATATAATACACATTGCTTATCTTGAGATCTTTCATTATTTCAAAGCAAGAAAATTAGGAATATTTTTAATAAATTTCCCAGAGAAATAAATATATCAAGTATTTGTTTTACATTATCTCTCTAGATAAAATGTATATATTTGACTGAAAGTAATTTACTTGCTGGGTTACAGTACATCTTAAGATAACACAAAATCCAAACTGATCCTTTAATATTGTGCTTCTCAATTTAACAATGCTTAATATTCATTATGAGGTCTATTATATTAAAAAGGTAACTTGGTGCTATTGATCATAAATGGATTCAATGAGGATTCTACGTAGAAAGTTCTAGATCCCATATACAACACTGTTACTTTTTTCGGTGAGGAAATGAACACCCAGAGAGGTTAAGTAGCTTGTCCCAGATCACATCACTAGAAATTAAAACTTTAACCTGATTATCTTCATTCCGAGTCCTCTGCTCTGTTTATTACCTCTCCATGTTTTTTTCTCAAATTCAAGAATTTGGCTTAAATACTAAAATATGTAAATATGCCCAGAAATGACAAACCATATAGGTGAAATTACAGCATTACTTGTTTTTATACTAGCATTTAAACAAGCGGTTTAAAAGTTTACATTCTTTATATATTTCTTTTTAGCAGTTCACATAATGAATTTCAAGGAAGTATTTACTTTCTTACCAAGTAGAAATAGTTCCCTTATTGCTTTAAACTGTCTTGGACATTGCCTAAATGGCTTTCATGAGGTGAGAACAATGTAAGTTCTCAGTTTGACACGCTGGTAGGGTTACCATCTGAGTTTCCTCTGGAAAGTCTGAGAATAAAACGTCTAGACTGATTTTCAATGCAGAAGCTCAAACTTCCAGAAACTTGGGGCAGTCACAGCAGCCTGAGGAGATGGAATAAGCCCAGCTGGGGCATGCATAGTCATGCCGTTTCCATCAGATTAAACACCAATTCCAGCTTTTTCTCTCTCCTGCCAGAATAAGAATCAACTCACTCTTCCCATGCTACCTCCTCAGTGAAACCTTTTTTCAGTTTCTTTCTGGTTCTGTTATGGTTCTACTTTCAACCAGATTTCTTCCCTTCTTCTCTCTTGATGAATTTTTGGCTACATTTTGGAATATATTCCTTTTTTAATTTTATTTGCTTTTTAACTCTGAATGGGTAAGCAGAGTAGATACTTATTTTTGATTGATAAATTTATTTATTTATGCCATAAATAATAAATACTCTCTGCACATAATACATAAATCAAAAGAGGGATGAAGGTCACTCCATTACACAACCTCAGTTCATATCGCCCACATATTGGCCCTGCTGGAAGCAGTTGGAAAAGCTTAGACATCCTGACAGGCTCCGTAGCCTCGATGTTAGGGTTGGCTTTCCTACTCCTGTTCCCTGAGTACTAAATCAGGGAGCCCTATCATATCATAGAAGAATGTAGCATTTTATATTTGGTGGGAATGAACTCATGATTATACCCTTCTAGGGTTTTTTTCTCCAAACAATAGTGTTTCCTGGAGTTAAAGCATAAAACAGAGCATCTTTAAGTAATCCTGGTGGTCCGGTGGCCAAGGTGGAGCATTTAAATTTTATGAGGCTAACCCTGTCTAGACAAACGCCTGCTATGGATGCAGAAATTACCCCTGGTTATTACTTACCATGCCCAGGCTGACTCAATAATAAAGAGCTGGCTGGGTAAGGTGGTTCATGCCTGCAATCCCAGCACTTTGGGAGGCCAAGATGGGTGGATCACCTGAGCTCAGGAGTTTGAGACCAGCCTGGCCAACATGGTTAAACCTTGTCTCTACTAAAAATACAAAAATTAGCTGGGCATGGTGGCGAGCGCTTGTAATCCTAGCTACTCAGGAGGCTGAGGCAGGAAAGTCGCTTGAACCCAGGAGGTAGAGGTTGCAGTGAGCCGACATCATGCCACTGTACTCCAGCCTGGGTGACAAGAGCAAGACTCTGTCTCAAAATAAATAAATTAATTAATTAATAATAATAAAGAGCTAAGAAAACAGCCCACAACAGGGATTATAATGCATGAACCTATGACAAAGGCAGATACATCTAGGAAGGCTGAGATCCAACCATGAGACTGAGGGGTTCCTCTGATGGAGTCTGGGGGAACCAAGGAATATTTCTTGACCTGGGAGACATGTGAATACATACAAAGATGGACATATGCGGCTACCAGAGAGTTCAAAGTTCATTCCCAAATATCTCCTTATTTCGTCTACTTCTATTTTTAACAGTTCTGCAAGAGTTCAGGTACTGTGCTCTGGACTCTAGCAGTAGAATTCTAACTGAAGTCTCTTCTCTACTTCCACTCTGTTCTCCACCTTGCAGCCAGAGGGATTCTTTAAAATACAAAGAGCATGCAAGTTTGATCATGTAATACATATTCTTCATCATTCTTAAATGTTTTTTCCATTTTAAGGTAGGGCAAACTTCCTAAGGGGTGTTTCACGGTGGGACTCTTAATTCTACACTTCAGCCTCACTTCTCACTGACTCTTCTATGTTCCAGCCAGTCTCACCACCAAACTGATCTTCTTTCAGGCTCTACTACTTACCAGACTTCCTCCTGACGCAGAATATTTATACATCTGGTTCCTTTTGGCTAGAATGCTCTTCCCTATATCCCTGACTGGTCAACTGCAACTCAACCACTAGCTTCAGCTCAGGTTTATCTTCCCTGGGAAAGCTTTTTCCTAATCTCTGATTAGGTCAAATCCTGATGTAGAAGTTTCCTTGCACCTCTGCTTGACAGCATTTACCACGATTATAATTTTACTCCTCTTTATGTGATTATTGAATAAATGTCTGCCACTCCTACCAGACTACAATGTCTATGAAGGCAATTAGTGGCACCTTTATCATACAAAGGGGAAAGGGAACCTTTTGTATACCAAGCACCCAGCACAGAGCTCAAATTGGTCACTTTCTATATATCTGTTGAATGAGTAAGTGGGACTCTTAAGAAGTGGAACCAGTCTGTTTCTAGCTGTTTCTTTTAATGGACATTAATTGGGCTCTTAATACTTAGCAGTCAGAAGTTCTAAGATCTTCAGGTGTCTGGATGGGGAATCAAGCCAAATAAGGTGGGAACTATAAAGTGGAAGGCTCTGCACACTTGATGATGGTGACCTCAAACTGATGACAGAAGTAGCCAATGTTCCCACCACCATAGTTTCTCCCACAGGCTTCAGATTTGAGACAATTTCTGTTTTCCACCAATCTCACTACATATATTAAGTAAACATTAAATTGCTTTTTTTTTTCAAAATCACAAATAGAAGCCAGTTGAAGCCATTCTTCAACTTAAGATTACTGTGTTACCATACTATGTTGATATTCTTGCAACTAAAACAAGGATGTGAATATAACTGATTAATGTGAGACTTCAAAATTTATTAGAATTAACTATTGGTGTTTATATATTTTTGCACATATCATGCTATTTTTTAACTAATTGATTGATTTCATTTTTAATTGCCAAATAAAAATCATATATATTTGTGGTGTACATCACAGCATTTTCATGTATGTATACATTGTGGAATAGCTAGATAAAACTAATGAACATATCTGGACTTTTATTTTTGCCTTTGAGGACTGCTAGAAATTTAGGCTTCTCCATTTGGAAACCACTTCTCCAGTTGGGAACCTATGACAAAAGCAGATACATATGAGATCCAACCATGAGACAGACAGAGGGGTTCCTCTGTCTCTCTTTAAATCCCATAAAAACAGGTCAACAGAATTGGGGTGTGGGGGTGACCTTCCCCTCCATTCTGCAGTTTCTGTATTCCTCTAATAAGATTGTAACATGGAATATTTGGTCCTACAGGCTACAGTTAGTCATATTATTCATGTAAGGCTGTAGCCTGACAGTGCTTTAGGCAGAAGCACCCAGTTGAAGATGAAGTAGATAGTGGTCCATGCCTTCACTCAGAAGACATTTTTCAAAAGCGCAATATTGCCAATTTTACCCTTTTTTTAAAGTTGTAAACTGGTATTGCAATCTGAGGGCTACATTTAGTAATAATTCCAGACACACATGGCTGGTTTCCTAAAGCCAAATAAGTATTTAGATAATAGAAAGTACAAAAGGTCAAGTGTAGGCCTGCCAAAGCTTGATGGCAATGCATGTATTTAGAAAAAGAAACTGATTTTCTTTATTTTACTTTGAGACAGTATCTTCGAAATCTTCACTTACAATAAAATAATAGCATATCATCTTCATGGAATGCAAGGAATAATTAAAACCTGCCCTTGACTTACATTACAGGAGTTGGGGGAAAATAAATGAAGTTTTATACATAAAAGTGCTTTGAACTTTTAGGAGGAAGGCTGTATATAAAAAAATCTAAGGAATATTTATTCTAGGGTTTCCTATAAGTAAAAATTACATTTAAATCACATATAATACTTCTTTGTCATAAAATCTGAACTAATTCTGGCTGGAAATTGATCAGATTCAACCCAGTCAGGGAAACACTGGCATTGGTACTCTCTAAAATGCTGGTGTGACAGGTAGGCATAAAAATCTTGTGCTGACTACAGCGAAAACTGAGACAGTGGCTGAGCAGTTCACTTAAGGTGAGTCAAGAGCAGAATTCCTCTGCTCAGATGCCTTTTGAATTAAGTGAAAAATAGAGCAATTATACTTGTCTCCAGAACAACCTCTAATACCATTCTCCTGCATCATTCAAGCTACACCCACCATTAAATTGCTCTTTAAAACCACTAAACTGCAGTCCTGTCTAAAGGTTAATGATGCAAACCTATAACATAACATTCATAAACTGTTTCAGAAAGAGGAAGTTAAATTTTAACTGGCAAGCAGAAATAATATTCACAATATTGTTGTAAGTGCAAATAGTATTCACAATATTGTTGTAAGTACACGGAACACAAGCAACAAAGGATATCCATTCATTTTTTAGTAAGACCAATTGATGCAAAGCTATGCTATGATTCAGGACTGACTTTTCCTTTAATCTGATATTTAGACATTAGTGACAGTAACAGCACTTTTTATGATCAGGTTTTTGCCTACCTATAGCTTGGGATGGAGTGTCCAGAAATAGCCTTTCCTGAATCTTTGAGAAGTGGAAATGGAGATGGTGAAAGGAATAAGAAACCCCTCTCCCTTCAGACCACCTGGACTCCCAGTGCAGTATCCAACACAGGATCTACTTCTGGCCAATGGGTTGGTGAGCCAGTAGAAAATGAGAAGCCCACGAGAGGCCACAGCTCTGAGATCTGTGCCAACTCTCTCTGACCACAGTGTTTCCAATGGTTAAGGGGCACCTAGACACTGTTGTTCTGGAATGTAAAATGAGGACTTACCAGTCTACTTGCAGATCCATGGAAATATTTTTGGTTGGATTTTCTGAATATTGATGACAGAAGATAATCAGCTGGAAGTCCCTTATTAAAGCATGAGCCATTTTCCAAACATGTGAAGTTTGAATGGCCAAAATAAAACATGTTTTTCTTCTTCTTCCCTACCTAGCAAAAAGAAAGATCCCTGAGGTTCATGGGCAAGAGGCTAGGTGAACCCCTCTTTCTCCTAATTTGTATAGAAGCTTCTTATTCTGTAAGGGTGAAGATAGAAGGGAACTAAAAAATGGCAAGGTGACTTTTCTGACAATATCATGAGAAGTTGAAACATACTCTAATAAATACAAATGAATAGGAAAAAAAAAAAGAAAAAATGAGGTTATGTTTATGATCACCTAGAATATATTTCCCAGGGCTTACGCAGTGGTCCTGCACACATTTGACCTTTTAGGGTGTGTACATAAGCAGGGGTTAGTTTAGGAAGGAAACAGAAGCTTACCTGTTCCCCAGTGATTTACATGAATGAATAAACCAAAACAAACATGCAATTTAAAAAAATAGCCAAAAGCTACATTCACATTTGTCTGGGAATTCATGTTGGGGAATGACTTTTTTGGAATTGTAACAATGAAATGGTAACATTTTGATCATTTTAATCATCATTCATAAATCTCCCACAGTTTTGCCAAAGTAAATATATTTGCTTTGAGTTAAAATGTACCAATTTTGTACTTTGAAATACTGTTTTCCTTTTTTCAAGAAGCCAGATAATCAACACTCAGGAATTTGAACACAACAAAGTGTACCCTGGGCTTCAGCTCTAAAACTATTTTATGTCTAAAAATGATGGATTTCATTTGCCTCCCAGAATTAACAAATGTTAGCATATTGCTATATTTGCTTCTTTATTAAAATAAATAAAATGTGTAGCTATTGCTGATGCATCCCTCCACATCTTATTCCCTTTCCTCTCTCCCTAAAGAAAACCACAAGGCCACTGAGTCAAGCACAATGCTAAGAGAGGCAAGCTGTGCACTGTAGACCCCAGTTGTTCAGTGGGGAAGTCCAATAGCCACTATATAAAGTGTCTGCCTTTGATTTTGACCACCCATTATGTGTGTTTGTATCTTTACACAATATCATTATTGCTTTCAGTGCTTTAAAAATGTCTACAAGGACACAAAACTGTAAATGTTCTTCTATATCTTGTATTATTTTCATTCCAGGTTAAACTAGAGTTGGTGGCTGTCTGCCCATTAACTATTCCCTCTCCATTCCTTAATAGAGCTCCAATTTTCTTGAGACACAATAGGTACATCCTTTCAGGGAGGAGAGCCTATTTCTGCGTCAAGGGTAAATTCTAATTTGTCTAAGCAATCATGGTAATCTTACTCATTTCCTGTGAGTGAATTACGCAGGGCATGCAACATAATTATAGTCAATGAAACAGGCAGAATCCTACTGGTAGTCTTCTGAGAAACATTTCTTATTCTTGAAAGCACACAAATGGCTTCATTTTCTGCTGGATGCTGTCATATCTGAATATGAGACCTAGAATTGCGCAGCTGTCTTGCTGCATTGAGAAAATTGGCCCGAAGATAAGTCCACATAATACGGATGGCAGAGCAGAAATAAGGGGGAAAACAGGGAGAGGCTATCTTAACCAATCTTCAGGCCATAGCACTTCAGGCTTCTTTTTAGATGAGTTCATGCATTTCTTCTTTTGTTACTTTCAGCAAAAAGCATCTATGGAGTTTTTTGTTGTTGTTCTTGTTTTTGATGTTGGGAAATACAGTTTTCTTTAACCACATTAGTCAGTAAATAGTTCCACTGTATCCATTTCCATACTAATGGACATCTCGATTATTTTAAGTTTTTTACGTTACTAACAGTATTACATCAGATTTCCTAGCTCATGTCTCCTTATAAGTATTAAAAAACTAGAATTGTTATGTTGTGTATGTAAGATATACACATCTTTGCCTTATTAGATATTTCAAAATTGGTCTTCAAAGAATCTCAAGCAATTTACACTGAAAAGAACTTGAAACAATTTTTATTGCAGCATATACACGAGTATCTCTTTCTCAACATTGTTGCCAATATTTGATATTTTCAAACTTACATTTTGCCTTCATGAGGAAATGATGTCTTGTTGCTTTCATTTACATTTCTATATGTGCAAGTAAAGTTGAGAAACTTTAAACATATTTATTAGCTATTGAGGTTTCCTTTTTAATTAATTATTTCTCTAAGGCATTCATTAGTTTTCCATGGGACTGTTTGTTTTCTTGTTAGCTTTTAGAATTATTTAGTATTCTGGATTTCAATGGTTTCTCAGTTATATGTACTATAATGTCTTTTCCCAGTATATTACTTAACTTTTATTTATGATATCTTTTGTGACACAGGCATTTTATACTTGAATGTAGTCAAATTTATCAATTGTTTCACTTATAATTTGTGCTTATTTCCTCTTAAATTTTTTTCTTAATTCTTTCCCATGAGTATATAATAATATGAACCTAAATTTTCTTCATAATTATAAAGTTTTGCTTTCATATTCCATTTAGCTTTTTTATATTTAGTCATCTCTGTTTTGCTACTGTCATTAATGAAGTGGGGACTTCTAAGGCTTTTTATTGTAGAAATAAGTTGCATCAGCTAAGGTCCAGTCAGAAAAGAGATATCATGTTCGGTATTCTGGGAGGAAATTTAACATAAGGAGTTGGTTACACAGACGTTGAAGGAGTGAAAGGACAAAAGAAGAACATTTTTTTAACCCTGAGATAATAACTTAAGGAAGCTGACACTAGCTTCAGTCTGAGAGAAAAGAAGGGAAGATTCTAGAGTTACCAGAGTCTAAAAACTCAAGAGTAATCCCTTGCAGAGTTAGTGCTCAGATCTTTAAGAAAGGAACATCACTAGGTTCCTGCTGGGACCTCTGATGGGTAAGATGAGGCTGGCTCTGGAAGCACTGAAAGAAATCAAAAGCTGGAGTAAACTGTGGCTTCTGGGCTGAACTACTACTGCTTATGAGTTGTTATTGTTAAGGCAATGCTAATAAGAAATCAAGAAAAACAACCAAGTTCTCTCCTCTCTGCTTTCCAATCTACATTTGCAGTCTACCTTTGTAATATGAGGCAATCTTGCCTCGTATTGGCAGAACTCAAGAGGAAGCCAGCTAGAAAGGAATCTGGCAAATATAAATTGCAATTTCCTCATTACAGCTTTACTGAGCATAGTAAAAAGGGTGGATTTTTATCCAAGAGACAATATAGATAAATAACCAGCATGGGAATGCAAAAGGACATGCAATGTGATCCACAGGGGTGAGGAAGAACATAGTAGATGTCCATTGTTTTTTAGGAGAGAAAAAATAATCAATTTTGCTAATATTTAAAAAGATTAATTTAGAGTTTTTATACTGGTGCCCTCACTCAACAAGTATAGTGTTGAGTTTAAAGTGTTGTTGAGTTTAAAGATAAGCTAAACACTTTTGCCAAAATACACATTCTGAACTTGATCTTAGATATGAGTTAATAGTTACTGTCAACAGTATGCTACCTAGTAGATATATTTTATAATAAACACAATTAATTTAACCCTTTGCAATTAGTTTGGCTCTTCCAGATAAAGCTGACATTTTAGCAGTAAGTGAGAAAGAAGCAGGTTTTCAATAGTCACCGCATTTATGAAGAAGATGGGGGTGGAAAGAGAAGAGGAACATTCCATTATGTGACTTTGCTAACAAAAGTAATATATACATTAAGAATATCAACTGTATATAATCATCTTAAAAATTACAATATTCTAGTCTAAACATTTTCCAAATGAAAGATTCAGTGTATTTTGAACCTTTCACTTGGAAAATGTTTAATCTAGAATATTTTAATTTTAAAAATTATTATTTTCTAAAAATATAAAAATAGATCGCTTTCTAATCACTTTTCAGAAACAATAGATTGACATTAGAGAAGATGAAACTTTACTAGCTGAATTTTGGCAAAAAATATTCACAATTGGTGGACGACAGTAAAAAATGGATCTCAAGATATAATTGCAACCAAAGATATTCTTGTTTTCATTTGAGACATACAGGCTGTTAGTAATCTTTTTAAAACTAAAGCAGCTATTAGTACTAAATATAAAATAAGCTGAACTAAAACCGGGTTTTGAGTCACTATAACATAAACTGTAAAACTAAGATTTATTTTTACAATGAGGAATATTTGCTTTCAACAAAAAAGTAAAAACAAAATAATTTTATATTGTTACTAATTAACATAAAATATGCTTTTTGATTTGTCTTATTTTAATAGGTATATTTTAAATTTTTTATAATTACATATTCAGTCAGTAGTACATAGATGTAATTTGTGAACAAAAATTAATATAGTGGATCTGTGTGAACAAATCTGGTTATTTTTAATCTAATGAAGTATATAGCAGGGTGTACAATCAAAAGTATTTGGAGTTTACTTATCTAAGCAGCTGAGACGTCTTACTTATTTTAACTCCTAAATCTAAATTATGTAATATTCTAAGGGCTATCCCAAAATATATAGACTAAGAGTTTGAAAGCTTCTTTTTTCTAAAGTTATATCATGTAACATAAGCTTCCATTATTTTAGAATTAAATACTTCAGAATTTTCATAGGATGAAATTCTTTGATAAGTAAGTGACTTCCAAGCATTAGTTAAGCATCCTTTATAAAAATTAGTCATATTCTGTATGGTTTTCTGAATTCTGTTTTTTATATAATACATATAATTTAGTTCACAGAGATTATATAACTTTATTTTTAAGCTTTTTATTTATTAATACACAATAGATGTACATATTTTCAGGGTATGTGCAATAATCTAAAACATTCATATAATTTGTATAATTGGGATATCCATCACCTTAAGTATTTTCTTTATGCTGAAACGTTTGAATTATTTTCTCCTATCTTGAAATATATAATAGATTATTGTGAACTATTCTCACCCTATTGATATATCAAACACAAACTCTTATTTCTCCTATCAAACTGTATATTTGTACCCATTAAAAATTTATCTTCATCCTCCACCTCCCTGTTAACCTTCCTAACCTCTGGTGACCACCAATCTACTGTATCTTCACAAAATCCTTTTTTTTTTTTAGCTCCCACTTATGTTTGAGAATATGCAATATTTGTTTGTCATTCTGTGTTTGGCTTATTTTACTTAACATAATGATCTCTAGCTCCACTGATGTTGCTGCAAATTATAAAATTTAATTTTTTATGGCTGAATAATATTCCATTGTGTACATATAATACATTTTATTAATCCATTCATTTGTCGATGAACACTTAGATTGATTCCATATCTTGGCTATTGTGAATAGTGCTGCAATAAACATAAATGTGCAGTTATCTCTTCAATATATTCATTTCCTTTCTTTTGGATATATACCCAGTAGCCGAACTGCTGCATCACATGGTAGTTCTATTTTTAGTTTTTTGAGAAACCTCTATACAGTTTTCCATTCTGTACTAGTTTACATTCTCACCAAGAGCGTACAGGGTTTCCCCTTTCTCCACAAGGTTGCCAGCATTCTTTATTCTCT
>NW_012101440.1:110515-111564 GCF_000951045.1 Mandrillus leucophaeus | reverse complement strand
GACGCGTCACGAGTATCCTGGAGGAAGGACCCGACACAGGTTGGGAGAAGAAGTGAAACTAGGGGAGTGGGGAATCCCCAACTCTGCGCCTCCCCAATGCAGATAAGGCCCGAGACCCTGAGGGCCACGCCCGAGACCTGGGACTTCGTCTTGATCCCTCCTCTCCTACACCAAGCCTCTTTGTCACACTGTCTGCCTGAGTCCTGGACAAGGATCTGTCGTGGAAACCAGGGAGAGACCCCCAGGCTGCGCCCAGCCCCTGCCCCTTCCCTACTCGTCCTGGAATCCCCGACCCTGAACCGGACTCCCTGCCTCCCACTCCTACCTCTCCCCTTGGACCTTTGTACAGGGAAACTCACCACAAGGAACTTGATGCCAGAGAGTGAGCTCGCCCTGGGAATGGAGGTGTAGAGACAGGGGTTTTCTCTCTAAACCTGGTGAAATTTTGTCTGAAGCCACTACATAGAGATTCTCAGAGTCGAAGTTTCCTTTTTGTTTATTAATACAGTAGGTAGCACAATGTTAATAATCCCTGAATGATTAGAATTCCAATCTGTAAAAGACCTGTGTCAAAACAGCATTACAAAGCTCTTAAGTTTTACTTTCCCAGACTATGGATCTGTGACTCTGGGTTGTTGCATTTAAAATTACCTTCATTCCTTAGCCCGGAGTTTCCCTGTGTGAGTCCAGAACATCTACTGAATACAAAGAAGCAGGGTTTGTTACTGTCTATTGCAACCGGGAGCCTGTAGTCATCACCTCAGAGTAGCGAGTGCTCCATGCAGACCCAATGCTCTTCACCGACGCTCAAGCACTGCCTGTTTTCCTGAACTCTGCACATCTAAGCAGCGTGCATATTTTATCTGGACACTTGGTATTTTTATAACTCTTTTTTTTTTTAATCGTAAGGAGCCAATTAGCTTTTAGGAAGTCCAACAAAATATATTGAATACCGAATGCAAAGAACCCCCTGCTAGGCTCTTCCACTGCTTTAGAATTCTTTCCTCTCTCCTTTTCCTCACCTCCTGCTTCCCCAGCCCTTCTCTCTG
>NW_012101440.1:101963-105635 GCF_000951045.1 Mandrillus leucophaeus | reverse complement strand
CATTTCTTGATTATTTTACACATTTTAAGTGATTTCTTGAATGACAGATGAGGATTTAGCTCTTACACCATCACTATCTTCACTTTTCCTCCCATATTGTCCCAAAGTAATTACCAGAGTTAGGGGCTAAGCAGTCACCACATCATTATGACTATGTACATATTGCTCATTGTTGAGAAGAATATTGTGCTCTTACTTCCTATCCTGTACTTCCTTCTGCCCTAGAATTAATGATTGCCTAACCAGCCTTCCCTCTTGTTTTTTTCACTTTTGCTTTATCTTCAATGAATTTCTTTCCAAATGCCCCAAATCTGGCAATAACCTATTATTATTTTTAAGAGAAGGGAATCTCACTATGGTGGCCTGGCTGGTCTGGAAATGTTGGACTCAAGCCAACCTCTTGCTTTTGGCCTCCTGAGTAGCTGGGACTGCGGGCATGAGTCATTCCACCCAGCTAACCTATTAATATTTCTACTTTTGTTTGTTTGTTTGTTTGTTTTTTAAGCCAGCTCCTTAGCTGGAGTATTGCCTGTGTTGGATCCTATTTGCTGGATCCATGTCATTCTCTGGTTTGTCTCCTCCTTCATTTTGCGGGAGTATTTTCTCCAATAGCTTCCCAAGAAAGGGTCCATGGAGGTAACCCCTGAGTCTTTGCTTGCCTAAAAATGTATTATTTTACCTTCACCCTTGATTATTTGGCTGAATATAGATTTATCTGTTGAAAATAACTTTCTTTCTAGAATTCTGAAGTCATGCTTCCATTGTTTTCAGCTTTCTTTTTGAGATAGGGTCTCTTCTGTCACCCAGGCTGTAGTGCAGTGGCACAATCACAACTCCCTGCAGACGTGACCGCGCGGGCTCAATTCATCCACCTCAGCCCCTGAGCAGATGGGACTACAGGTGGGCGCCACAACGCTCAGCCAATTTTTGTATTTTTTGGAGAGATGGGGCTTCACCATGTTGCCCAAGCTAGTCTCAAGGGATCTGTCTGTCTCTGCCTCCCAAAATGCTGAGCCAATGTGTTACAGGCGTGAGTCACTGTGCCTGGCCAGTTTTTCTTTTATTCTCTCTCTTCTTCCTTCATTTCTCAAAGGCATCTCAAACTCAGTGGGCCCCAAACCAAAGTCAAACTCCATCAGAATATCCTGCTACTTCCAATTTTAAAATATATCTTAAAACACAGTTTCTTAATACATGCAACCTTCTGGTTCAAACTACCACAATCCCTCACTTGAACTTAGATTTGGATTTCCTGCTTCTGTATTTTTTTAAACCATAAAATATTTCAAATAAACCATGTGTGGCTTTATACTTTTTACTACATAAAAAGAATAAAGATCTAACAGGTGCGGTGGCTCACGCCTGTAATCCCAGCACTTTGGGAGGCTGAGGCAGGAGGATCACTTGAGGTCAGGAGTTTGAGACCAGCCTGACCAACATGGTGAAACCTCGTCTACACCAAAAACACAAAATTAGCTGGTGTCGTGGTGCACACCTGTAGTCCCATCTACTTGGGAGCCTGACGCAGGAGAATCTCTTGAACCCGGGAAGTCGGACGTTGCAGTGAGCTGAGGTCACGCCATTGCACTCCATCTGGGTAACAAGAACGAAACTCTGTCCAAAAAAAAAAAAAAGATATGAAGAGGTTATATACTTAAACATGGAATTGCTTTAAGTGTTTGCCATTCACTGTTCCCATGCATGCCAGCAGCTTCTTACTGCAAACACCGGGGACTTGCTATAGAGCAGCTGGAGTACGTTCCACCCACACACAGGACAGGGAGCTGACAACCAAGGAGTGGGGGATCAATTCTCCAGCTTTCTCCCCTCTGTTTCCCCGTATCTCAGCAGTATGGAGCTTGTTACCGATGAGAACCTGCTCACCGACTTTAAACTGCTTTTCTTACCTTCTCAGTTCCATTTCTCCATACCTCAATTGATGCTTTCTGGTAAGACCTAGCAAATAAACTGTTTTCACTGAAATTTCAGGCTTGGAATCTGCTTTGGCTTCCCCAGTCTAAGACAGAAATATATTCATTTTCCCAGCACTGGACTTCCAGGTTGTTGTCAATTTTTCACTGCTACAAACAGGGCTCAACATTTGTCTACAAACCTCTAGATACACACGTAGGAAGATTTTGGTATTTCCCACTAGTGAAACTGCTCAGTCCGAGGGTACGTGCATCTTCAACTTTAATAAATACTACCCACATTTGAAAAGCCCGACAATGTCAAGGACTGGCCAGAGTGCCATGTGCGATGGGTGTGGAATGGCAGCTCACTGTAGCAGGTGGGGGGACTCAGTCGGGGTCTTGGACAGGCACTTAGTTATAACAAAAATGTTTCATAAATGGTATCTGATATATTCAGGACTAGTGCAGAATAAAAACAGGTTGCTTAGAAATAATTATTCATAGATCCAAAGTCAACAAAAGTCTTTTTCTTCTCATGTAAAAATATATTTTTTTTTTCCAGAGTGAGGGAGAACAACTTAAAATAAACCAGAAAACACCTTCATATTAATCATTTTTCTCATATATTTCAAATTTGAACTTAATGCCTTTCTCCTCCTGGACATCAGAGAGAACACCTGGGTATTCTGGCAGAAGTTTATATTTCTCCAAATCAACTTCTGGAAAAAACGTGTCACTTTCAAAGTCCCACATGATCCTTGTCACAAATAGTTTAAGATGGCCTGGGTGATTCATGGCTTCCTTATAAACAGAACTGCCACCAACTATCCAAATTATCTCTACTTTATTTGCTAATTCTGGTTGTTCAGTAAGTTTTAAGATATCATCCAGACTTCTGGCAAGAGAATGAGCTCCTTGTGGAGTTCCCTTGAGTTCTCTGCTGAGAACTAAATTAATTCTATCCTTTAAAGATCGATTCTTCTCAGGAATGGAGAACCAGATCTTCCTACACGTAACACCAGATTCTGTTTACCTTCTACTGAAGAGTCGGTGTCATTCTCTGGAAATACCTGAATTCATTCCTGAGCGGCGGCCAGGGAAGGTCCCGGTTCTTGCCAATGCCCATGTTCTGGGACACAGCGACGATGCAGTTTAGCAAACGAACCATGACAGCAGCGGTGAGCACCTCGGAGCCCGCTCGCTACACCAGAACGCGCGGCCAAGATTGGCTGGAAGGTTTTTACTTTGAACCTGAAGGATGAGCAATGACATCCCTCTCTCCACCTCAAAGCTCGTCCTGAGCAGTCACCTCCTGGGAGCAGGAGCAGCCCAGCATCGCCACCTGGTGGTGCATGCGCTTCTTTTTGCAGATCACTCACAGCCCTGAGGTCCTCCTCTCCTTTCCATGCACCTGGGATTTCTTCACTGGACACCAGCCTGAGTCAAGTTTCTTGTAAAGCAAAAGAAGCGCACAGGGCTTGCTCATGGAGTCCCTCCACAAAGTGGCCGTGGTGGCTGCGATGGACACTGCATGGGCACAGCAATTGAGTCGCCACTCACCAAGGCTGACCTGGCAGCTGCCACTGCTGAGGGCCCAGCCAACCAAAAGCAGCTGTTTTTTTTGGACGGAGAAATAAAACAGGGAATGGTAATTAAGAATAAAATAACATTATGATAGATAAATATGCCACTAAAGATATAGTAGCAGTTTAAATAATTTTGAGACTATGAACAAGATTATGTCAATGGAGAGAACTTA
>NW_012101440.1:97302-100078 GCF_000951045.1 Mandrillus leucophaeus | reverse complement strand
AACAACTGGTAAAGAAAATTCTTCAGACTAGAGACAAATGATACCAGGTGGAAAATGAGATGATCAGAAAAGATGAAGATAATCAAAAATGGTAAATACTGAGCTAAGTGCAAAAGGCTATCTTGCTCCCCTCATTTATTCTTACTTTACATGCATAGAACTGTTTAAAGATAAGAAAAAGTTTTTTATCGTGGGACTTACAACCTATATAGATGTATTCCATATAATATCTATACCATAAAAGATGGACATTTTGCAGAGGATAAATGATTATAATATTTCTATATTTATGGGTACTAGTACATTATTAACTGAAAGTAGACTGTGAAAAGTTAAGAATGAGTTAAGTTCTGAAGGAAATTGAAACACTAAAAACTATTCAGAAGATCAACAAATCTTGGAGATGGTTTTTCAAAAACAAATCCCAGGCAGTCTTGAGTCTCATCATCCTAAGATTTCAGAACTATTGTGAATACAAAAGTAATCACAGAACAGTCCTGCCCAGAAAGAGGAGTTATCCCTAAATACGGTGGCCCTGGGTCAGTTGGCCCTTCCTGCTGGACCTCTTCCACATGGGCACTTTCTGCAGTGACTTTGTTGTCTTGCTATTCCACTCTACCCAGTGTCCTGACCCAAGAGACAAGGGGCCTCTGCTGCTGTGTCCACACTTGGAGAAGGAAACCTTGATGGTGTTAGTCAATTACAAGCCAGACATGACAGCTCACCCCTGTAATCCCAGCAGTTCAGGATGCTAAGGCAAGAGGATTGCTTGAGATCAGAAGTTGGAGACCAGCTTGGACAACATTGTGACACGCTCATCTCTAAAAGATATAAAAATAAGTAAACTTAGCTGGGCCTGGTGGTGGACACTTGTATTCACAGGTATTGGGAAGGCTGAGATGGGAAGATCCCTTGAGCTTATGGGTTCAAGGCTGCAGTGAGCTATGATCACACCACTGGTCTCCAGTCCAGGCCACAGAATGAGATCTCGACTCCAAAAAATACATTGTAAACCTTTGCTCACTATGGGTTATTTTATTTATTATTTATTCAGTATGTGTTTTGATTTTATTTTACTGGCAGCACAATAAACCAGGACATGCAGAAACTAGAAATCACACCCACTTTCCAGTGGTAAAAAGCCCAGTCCAGGGAGGCGAGAAGGAGACAGTCCTCATTAGCGCTGAGGATTCAGGGAGAATGAGATGGGCTGGGCAGGAAGGGTTTTTGTTTGTTTGTTTGTTTTCTATGAATGAATGTAACTTTTTATTATGATAGAGTTGTTTTATTAAAGAAATAGATGAAAATGGTTAAGTAAAATCAAATGGCTCTAAAAGTCTTACAGTGAAAGCAACAGTCCTGCCATTTGTTCTTTCCAGAGACAAGCACTTTTCATTCTCTCAGTTTTTCCTTCTGGTAGTTGCCTTCATGGGTTTTTCCAAATTATTATTTTTTCAGTTTTTCAAATGGGTGCATATATTAATACATATAATTTTAAAAAGCCTCTTCAGTCTATAATGCATCCTAACTGTCCCCTGCCCCATCCCTCCTAATCCTCCAGAGCAATGACTTTCAACTCTTTTAGCAACGTCTTCTGTTCTTCTCCTCACATAACTACTTAGTCATTTCTTGATTATTTTACACATTTTAAGTGATTTCTTGAATGACAGATGAGGATTTAGCTCTTACACCATCACTATCTTCACTTTTCCTCCCATATTGTCCCAAAGTAATTACCAGAGTTAGGGGCTAAGCAGTCACCACATCATTATGACTATGTACATATTGCTCATTGTTGAGAAGAATATTGTGCTCTTACTTCCTATCCTGTACTTCCTTCTGCCCTAGAATTAATGATTGCCTAACCAGCCTTCCCTCTTGTTTTTTTCACTTTTGCTTTATCTTCAATGAATTTCTTTCCAAATGCCCCAAATCTGGCAATAACCTATTATTATTTTTAAGAGAAGGGAATCTCACTATGGTGGCCTGGCTGGTCTGGAAATGTTGGACTCAAGCCAACCTCTTGCTTTTGGCCTCCTGAGTAGCTGGGACTGCGGGCATGAGTCATTCCACCCAGCTAACCTATTAATATTTCTACTTTTGTTTGTTTGTTTGTTTGTTTTTTAAGCCAGCTCCTTAGCTGGAGTATTGCCTGTGTTGGATCCTATTTGCTGGATCCATGTCATTCTCTGGTTTGTCTCCTCCTTCATTTTGCGGGAGTATTTTCTCCAATAGCTTCCCAAGAAAGGGTCCATGGAGGTAACCCCTGAGTCTTTGCTTGCCTAAAAATGTATTATTTTACCTTCACCCTTGATTATTTGGCTGAATATAGATTTATCTGTTGAAAATAACTTTCTTTCTAGAATTCTGAAGTCATGCTTCCATTGTTTTCAGCTTTCTTTTTGAGATAGGGTCTCTTCTGTCACCCAGGCTGTAGTGCAGTGGCACAATCACAACTCCCTGCAGACGTGACCGCGCGGGCTCAATTCATCCACCTCAGCCCCTGAGCAGATGGGACTACAGGTGGGCGCCACAACGCTCAGCCAATTTTTGTATTTTTTGGAGAGATGGGGCTTCACCATGTTGCCCAAGCTAGTCTCAAGGGATCTGTCTGTCTCTGCCTCCCAAAATGCTGAGCCAATGTGTTACAGGCGTGAGTCACTGTGCCTGGCCAGTTTTTCTTTTATTCTCTCTCTTCTTCCTTCATTTCTCAAAGGCATCTCAAACTCAGTGGGCCCCAAACCAAAGTCAAACTCCATCAGAATATCCTGCTACT
>NW_012101440.1:91319-92967 GCF_000951045.1 Mandrillus leucophaeus | reverse complement strand
AGGGTTTGTTATTAATGAAGCCACTAGAAATAACTGCTTACAAGTGTGACCTTACATTTTTATTTCTTTAGGATAAATACATATTTGTGGAATTGTTAGGTCATGTGGTAGTGGATGGGTAGCTGTATAAGAAATTGCCGTACTGCTTTACAAGTTGACTGCCACATTTTTTGCATTCCTACGAGCAATATCAGACATTCCTTTTTTTTTCCATATTCTTGACAGTATTTAGACTTATCATATGTCTTTTTAACTTTACCTATTCTAGGTGATGTGTGATGGCTTCTCATTGTGGTTTTAACTTGCACTTCTTAGATAACTAGTATTGTTTACTATCTTTTCATGTTTGACTAAGTGACTTATTACATATATTTTATGAACTATTTTGCAAATTCAATGATTAATTCCAAAGACTTTTTGAGAATCTCCTAGTGTTTTCTACATATGCAATGAAGCTGGTGACAAAAAAAGACTTTTGTTTCTTCCTTTCCTGTCTATTGATCTTTTTTCTTTTAAAAATACTTTTATTTGGTAGACATGAGGTCTCACTATCAGGCTGGTCTCCAACTCCTGAACTCAAGTGATCCTCCCACCTCAGTCTCCCAAAATGCAGGGATTACAGGCATGAGCCACCATGCCCTGCCCTTCTATTGGTCTCATTTCATTTTCTTGCCATGTTGCACTGGTTAGGATGCCTGTTAGGTGTTTAAACAAGAGCGATGAGAGCTCACATGTTTGTTTACAAGGAACTTAAACAAATTTACAAGAAAAAAAAATCAGCCCCATCAAAAATTGTCAAAAGATATGAACAGACACTTCTCAGAAGAAGAAACATATGAAAAAAAGCTCAATATCAATGATCATTAGAGAAAAGCAAGTCAAAACCACAATGATGTACTATCTCCTGCCAGTCAGAATGGCAATTATTAAAAAGTGAAGAAACAATAGATGCTGGCGAGACTGTGGAGAAATAGGAATGCTTTTCCACTGTTGGTGGGAATGTAAAATAGTTCAACCATCGTGGAGGATGGTGTGACCATTTCTCAAAGATCTACAACCAGAAATACTATTTGACCTAGCAACCCCATTACTGGATATACACCCAAAGGAATATGAATCATTCTACTATAAAGACACATGCACACGTATGTTTATTGAAGCACTATATTCAATAGCAAAGACATGGAACCAACCCGCATACCCATCAATGATAGTCTGGGTAAAGAAAATGTGGTAGATATACACCATGGAATACTACACAGTCATAAAAAGGAATGAGTTCATGTCCTTTGCAGAAACATGGATGAAGCTGGAAGTCATCATCCTCAGCAAACTAACATGGGAACAGAAAATCTAACACTGCATTTTCTCACTCCCAAGTGGGAGTTGAACAATGAGAACACATGGACACAGTGAGAGGAACAACACACACCAAGGCCTGTTGGGGAGTCAGGGGGGAGGGGAGGGAACTTAGAGGACGGGTGAATGGGTGCAGCAAACCACCATGGCAGACTACACGTATGTAACAAACCTGCACATTCTGCACATGTATCCTGGAACTTAAAGTAAAATAAGTTAAATAAAAAAAGAAAGTGCATGTCTTACATGTACACATATGTTTATTGAACCACTATTCACAATAGCAAAG
>NW_012101440.1:89506-91269 GCF_000951045.1 Mandrillus leucophaeus | reverse complement strand
AATTGGGAGGTAGAGGAGAGAGGTACGCATAGACCTCTTGCTATAGGCCGAGTGCATGACAATAGTGGTTGTGTGTGGATGCCTACCAGAGGGTCTTTAAGGTACTGGGGCTCCCTGTAATCAGGTGAGTGAGATGGCTTGACAGACAATGCCACTCAGCCGCACAGGGCTTGCTCATGGAGTCCCTGCACAAAGTGGCCATGGTGGCTGCGATGGACACTGCATGGGCACAGCAATTGAGTAGCCACTCACCAGGGCTGACCTGGCAGCTGCCACTGCTGAGGGCCCAGTCCACCAAAAGCAGCTGTTTTTATTTGGATGGAGAAATAAAACAGGCAATGGCAATTAAGAATAAAATAACATTACGATAGATAAACATACCACTAAAAATATAGTAGAGGTTTAAATAATTTTGAGACTATGAACAAGATTATGTCAATGGGGAGAACTTATTACAAGTAAAGAAGTTAAAACGGTTGTAAAACTTTATTTCCCTTCAGGCATATCCAGACTGTTTTACAGATGACTTCTATCAAAACTTCGAAGAAGGCTACTGAATTTATACATAATATTCAAGAGAATGAGGAAACATAGAGAAAGCCAATAAACTCATTATTGTTTATGTATAAATAACATTGATTCTAAAGTCAGCTAGGTAATACATAAGAGAAAAGCATGATAGGATAATCACTTTGAAGCAATTAGAGGTAAAAATACTGAGAAAAACAGTACTAGACTGTGTCCACCAATGAGCTATAAATAAATTAAATATCCTGCCCAGGTTATTCATATCCAGGATACAAGAATATTTAAACTTTAAATCTGTAATGCATATTACCACTTAATTAAAGAATAAAAGACAGAGATAATCACATTTTGTTAGATGCAGAAATTACTGCAGATGAAATTCAACACTCCATCTCACCCACAGTTCTTCACTTATCTCCACTTGTAAGAACTTGTTGTCAGTACTCGCCTTGGTAGCACATATATTAAAATTGAAAAGATACTGAGCAGATAGATCAGCATGGCCCCTGCACAAGGGTGACATGCAAATTTATGAAGCATTCCATATTTTTAAACTCTCAGTAAACTAGGTATTGAAGGAACATACCTCAAAATAATAAAAGTCGTGTATGACAAACTCACAACCAATATCATACTGAATGGGCAAAACTTGGAAGCATTCCCCTTTAACACCTGCACAAGGCAAGGCTGCCCTCTCTCACCAGTCCTATTCAACACAGTATTGGAAGTTCCAACCAGGGCAATCAGGTAAGAGTTAGAAAGGATATTCAAATAGGAAGAGAGGAAGTCAAACTGTCTTTGTTTGCAAATGACATGATCCTACATCTAGAAAACCCCATTGTTTTAGCTGAAAAGTTTCTTAAACTGATAAGCAACTTCAGTAAAGTCTCAGAATACCAAATCAATGTGTAGAAGTCACAAGCATTCCTATACAACAACAATAGACAAGCAGAGAGTCAAATCGTGAATAAACTTCTATTCACAATTGCTACAAACAGAATAAGATGCCTTGGAGTACAGCTCACAAAGGAATTGAAGGATCTCTTCAAGGAGAACTACAAACTGCTGCTCAAGTAAATCAGAGAGAGAGGACACAAACAAATGGAAAAATACTCCATGCTCATGGATAGAAAGAATCAATATCGTGAAAATGGTCATACTGCTCAAAGTAATTTACAGATTCAATGCTATTTTCATTAAACTACCATTGACATTTTTCACAGAATTAGAAGAAA
>NW_012101440.1:82475-84336 GCF_000951045.1 Mandrillus leucophaeus | reverse complement strand
AAAAAACAACGTGTCTCAACTGACAGTTGCATATTTGGCAAAACTCTCTGTCAGAAATAATGGAGAAATTCAGACATGCACAGGTAAATAAAAACGGATGGCACTTGTCTCTGGTAAACCTATTCTACAGTTAATGCTAAAAGGAATGCTTCACACTGAAATAAAAGGATATTAGATGGCAATCTGAAGCCATATGAAGCAAAGAAGTACACAGCTAAAAGTAACTTCATAGGTAAATAGAAAAGCAAGTATTTTTGGGGGGATGATAATTTGTAACTCCTCTTTTGTTTTTCTCTATTTAATTTAAAAGAAAATGCCCATCAACTGATGAATGGATAAACAACATGTAATCTATTCTGCAATGGAATATTATTTGACCATAAAAGGAATAATGTACTGATATATGCTACAACTTGGATGAACCTTGAAAACCTGTCAAATGAAAGAAGCCAGTCACAAAAGGCCATATATTGTATGATTCCATTTTAATAAAATATTCAGAAGAAGCAAATCTAGAGAGACAGAAACCGGGTTAATGATGCCAGGGGCTGGTGGCAGGGGAGAGTGGAAGGTGACTGCTTAACAGGTACAGAGTTTCCTTCTAGGGTGGTGAAAATGCTCTGGAACTTGATAGTGATGATGTCTGCATAACGCTGTGTACCTACTAAATGTTACTGCATTGTACACTTAAATGGTTACAATGGCAAATTTTGTGTTGATGTGTATTTTATCACAACTGAAAAGAGGCTGGCAAATATATTCCAAGTTTGCTTGGGAATCTGCCCATCTGTCTTTTCCCCTCATGATTTCATCTCCTATTCAGAGCTCACCCTTGCTCTTCTGCAAGTAGAAAGCTTCCTTTTCAGAACACGGTCCAAGATCAGCCAGGTCCAAACCCCAAAATGACTTTCTATCTTGGATCCAAATGCTCAGATGCACTCTGGGGCTAACTTCAGGGGAAGTTAGGAGATTATCCAAATAAGATGATTCACTGGGAGAAAGAATGTTTGCCTTTAGTGTTAGGGAAGTTATGTTTGCATTTCTAAAAGGGATCCTGCTTACCAGTGAATATATGGTTTTTGTCTGTGCAGGATGGAGTTCTCAGCAGAGGAATGAAAGACAGCCCTACGAACATGATACACCTCGTGGGTAGCTCACTGACCCACCCATCTGCCACTCCCAGCTGAAGGAAGCAGCTAGACTCTACCCTTCACCCATCCTTCAGTTGTATTCCGCTGGACATGGACCCTCTATAAGTGTGGACATTCCTGGATCTCAGTTGCTCTTCCTGCTGTTCAGGAGTCTCCACTGGTTTGGCTTACGCCTAGGTGGGCTCTGCAGGAGGCTGAGTGTCTCCCAATTCTCAAGGTTTACATTCAGTGAACCCAGAACAAGCCTCAAAGTTCACAGGGACTCAGATTTTCATCTATGAAATGGAAGAATCCATCTCCCTCTTTCAGGGGTACACATTTATACACAAACACATACATGACAATCAGTAATCTATATATTGATGGTGTTCTTAGTGTTGCCTTTATTGCTCAGCTGAACTCTATAACCAAAAATTGGATCATGGATTGTGAAGGAAGAACTCATTTCTTTTCTCTGGTGGAGCACTCAGTAGGCATTTCTGCCCTTTGGGTTCAAATGAGAAAGCAACTTTAGCTTGAGGCAGAAAGAAGATTGTGAATATTATTATTATTATTACTATTAATGAGATAAGGTCTTGATATGTTGCCCAGGCTGGAGTGCAGTGACTATTCACAGCTGTGATCATAGTGTCCTACATCCTTGAACTTCTGGGCTCTATCAATGTTCCTGCCTCAGCCTCCTGAGTAGCTGGGACTACAGGTGCATGCCA
>NW_012101440.1:74648-76962 GCF_000951045.1 Mandrillus leucophaeus | reverse complement strand
GCCTGTTCACGCTGCCTGACAAACTGCAGCCCCAGCCCCTGTCACAGACACCCTGGCCTGCACCCTAGTGCTTTTCATGGCTGTGGCCATTCAGGAGCTACTTCAGATCCCCTAGGACTGGGAGCAGCCTGTCTGGAGGAGACCAGCAGGATGTCTATGGAAGGCTGCTTCATGCTGCAAGGGCAGAGTTAAGTCTTTGGTACAGAGACTGGTTGGCAAAGTTGAAAATGTTGCCCTAGGTTCTTTTGGGGATTATTTACCAGCCCCTGGTTTGAGTGTTGTCTGGCAGGACCCCAGGCCCTGGGAGCCGATCCTCACTCAAGGCCTGCTGCAGCCTCCCGCTGAGGTTTTGAAACCAGCAGGAGCAGTTGTTCTTTGGCATCGGGGACACCGCAGGGCTGAGTTGCTCCCTGCCTGGAGGTGGTCCCATGGGGCCCGCTGTCTGGGCCAAGGATGGTGCAGAGCTGGTGTCCTCAAAATGCATCCCGGTGGAGCCCCAGCAGCTGCAGGTGCTGACTGCCTCTCACGAGGACCCTGGGGACCTGCAGCTGCAGCAACTCACCCAGCAGGAGTGGTGCCAGTCAGTGTGCACATGACAGATGCTCCATCCTCAGGAGATGACAAAGACGGGGAGGACAAGGCTGAAGACACGGGTGCATAATCTCCTACTCACCTCATCTGGCACATTAGAAACCTGTCCTCGGCTCATGCACAAATCCACCTTTGGGTGGCCACAGGCTCCAGCTTACTACAAAGGCCATGTGTACTCCATGTAATCAACACACCCCAGCTTCTTCCCACCTCCAGTCATCTCACTGTATGTGACATGGTGCCAGCAGTGGGGGCCTGAGCCCTTGAGTAGACTGTCTCAGTTCAAATTCCAGCTCCACTACTTACTGCTGTGTGACCTTCACCAAGTCACTTAACCTCTCTGTGCTTCACGAGCTTCCATTGTAAATGTGTGTGTTCACATATGCCAAGTACCCAGAAAGATGCCTGGCACATGGCAGCACCCACCACAGAAGTGGTAGCTGCGATTATCGTCTTATTAAAACAGTGGAGATGTCACCCATCAGGGCTAGAGACAATTTGGGAAATCCTGATCTGCTTCTGGTTTCAGGTAGGGAATCCTGTAGGACCAGCAGGCACAGGATACCGCCAGTCTAGAGCAACTCAGAGCTCAGAGCACTCTGGGGTCTGAAGTTCAAGCTGCTGTGGCTCAACTGTGGCGTCAGTCATAGAGTGTGCACCCCGCCCTGTGGAGTCTCCCAGGCTCAAATTTTTCCCTCAACTCTGGAAATGCAAATCCAACTCGGACGTCACGGAGAGGTTCTGAAGGTTAAGGAAGAGACACGTGAAAAGTGCCCGGTGGACACCAGGGATGCCAGTGTGGCTGGGGGACAATGGTGAGGCAGAGTGGAGGGGCAGGTGCCCCCCCTCAGTATGTCTCCCCCAGGCCCTGTGAGGACCGGTGGAGGCTCTCTCCAGGCTCTCACCCGGCCCCACCCCAGCGTGTCTCCAGGTTCCTCTCAGCCCTGGTTACCACCAGCCCTGCAGTCAATCCCTGAGCTGAGAAGAGGCCCTTGAATCCCCTGTGTCCTGCATCACAGTGTCATCCACTCGGGCTCACATTGCCACTAGGCTGCCTGGCAGCCACTTGGCAGCCAAGGGGAGGATGGGGTCACGTTTTGTACTTTCTGAAATGCGGCTTCCCCTTCAAGTGCGGGTGATGACAGTGCCACACAGAACCAATGTTACCGCCTATCCTCATCGAGCATAATTTTCCAGTTTTCCAACCCTCAATGAGCAAGAGAGCATGGCGTCCACCAGAGGGCGTGAGGTCACCAGTCACAGGGGCAACCAACAGGCAAAGACACCAGAAAACGACCCGCAGGGAAGCGCAGGTCTTCACTGAGGGTGGGAACCCGCAGATCTGACCGTCTTCAAGCACATTAGAGAGATGCCGTGAGTAGCGGCTGAGCCAGAGAGACTTATTTGCCTCCTCAAACAACGTAAAATTATGTTACATAACACTTTAAAATTTTCTATCAACACAAAACTAATCTGGGCGCTGTGACTTCTGGGGAGTCACTGGGACAGACGGCATTGTCAGGAAGGCTGGCTCTGTGGTGCCCCAACCTGCCAGAGCCCAGGATGGTGGTGGCCTCCCCAAAAGCACCTGGCAACTCACCTGCACAGGGCCAGGGTCCCAGCTCCCCACACCCCAGCCACCACTCCTTCTCCTGCTTGTCTCTCTCTCTTTCTTTCTCTCTTTCTTTCTTTCTTTCTTTCTTTCTTTCTTTCTTTCTTTCTT
>NW_012101440.1:73993-74403 GCF_000951045.1 Mandrillus leucophaeus | reverse complement strand
CTTTCTTTCTTTCTTTCTTTCTTTCTTTCTTTCTTTCTTTCTTTCTTTCTTTCTTTCTTTCTTTCTTTCTTTCTATCTTTCTTCTTTCTTTCTTTCTCTCTCTCTCTTCTTTTTTTTTTGTCACATCTCAAGGAGAAATACACAGTTCCCAGAGGGTGGAAGGTCCTGTTCATTCACATTGACAAGTTCAGGTATTTTTATTAGAATCACATATTTTACTTTAGGATGCTGACTCCTGTGTCCATCTCAGCCTGGGCATTGTGCTGCCGCCTTCCAGAAGAGAAAAACTGGGTAGTGCCTTGTGAAGGGGCAGCGTTTCCCATTTCCAACAATGTCGGCCCCATAGCCATCCAGATGACAGATGGGGGACACAGGTGAGGACCCAGACCTGGTCTCCTCCCACAAGACTC
>NW_012101440.1:72476-73943 GCF_000951045.1 Mandrillus leucophaeus | reverse complement strand
CTTGGAAAGAGTTGTGAAAATGCCACAGGTACAAACACCTGCGGGCCACTCTCACAGGGACAGCTCCATGAGGCACTGCCGCTCATTCCCAGAACCTCCTGTCACGGGCAGCACTTAGACAGTGACCCAAGGCCGACCAGGGAGGCTGCCAGCCAGGATGTGTCATCCTCAGCTCTTCAGGACATGATGCCAGCAGGGGCAAAGTTATCCCCAGCAACAAGACAGAGGAAGAAAGGAAAACGGAAGAAAGGACAATGTCACAGTAGCCACCATGACCAAGAGAGACGGTTCCAGAAGTGCAGGACAGCTTCACATGCAGATGCTGTGGCTGTGCGATTACACTCCAAGAGGGGAGTCCAGGCCACTCTCAGGGTGCTCGCTGCCCTCAGCTGGGGCCTGCAGGGCATCAAGTCCTGAGAACGCCGTGTTCTAGTGGAGTAGAATGAACTGACAGATGCACAGCAAAGCTCCACATACTTTTCCTTTTCTTTGTGCCTACAAAGTTCTTCTTCATCGTCCTCTCTCTTTTCAGCTACTACCGCTGTGTTGGTTTAAAAAAAACAGGACAATAGTAAAAATTGGAGACAAGTGTTTGGCCATGAAGAGAAACACTGGCTGTCTCCCGTATTTTCAAGCGTGGGTGATGGTTGCAGTTTTCCAGGTCACCTTGTAGGTGATGAATCCAGAAAAAGCTTCTGTTACAAATCAAAATGGACACGCCAGAAGTATTAACTCAAATCACCCTTGTCCTGTCAAACCACCTGGTGACTCAAAAGACCACCTGGACTGTTAATTTCAGTGGCCAGAAAATGGAGCTGGAGAAGGAGTTGTTAGATCAGGGACAAATAACCATGTTCTAGTGGCAACAGAAAATGGAACAAATGGTTGTTTGTTCATAACCATTTGAATCACAGTAAGGTGTATAAACACATTATTGAGTGATAGTTTCAGTTCTACGCCCAAGAAAATGATCAGTGGAGTGAAGTGACTGAAGCGTCACAGAAGATATATTTACATTTTTTGTTTTTTCAACTTTCAGTTTCAGGGGGTGTGTATATGTATAATATTTGTGTATATAAAATAAATATATATATAATTAAAGAAAGCCTTTGCACAGTTTGCTGGAGCCACAGAAGCACTGCTGCAGAGCAGAACAATGCCTTACATCTTCAGTGTTCATTTGTACAACATTCACTAGCAGCTACAAAGGTGACTTAATTTTCCTCTGGAAATAATGCTTGCCTATTGCGAGATGTTGGAATATATAAGAATCATCATCACGTGTTAACACGCCATAAGGAGTTTTTGATACCTGATTCACGTTATTAGAGTTGCTTCTTAGTATTCAGGTGACTTTTCACTCCAAAAACACAAGCCAGAAACTTAAGTGAAGGACACCTAGGGCAAATGGTGGCTGAAAGTGAGGAAGATCCAAATTACTGTTGCTTGTCCTGTATAAGGAAAAGA
>NW_012101440.1:72124-72426 GCF_000951045.1 Mandrillus leucophaeus | reverse complement strand
CGCTGAGGTCTTGAAACCAGCAGGAGCAGTTGTTCTTTGGCATCAGGGACACCGCAGGGCTGAGTTGCTCCCTGCCTGGAGGTGGTCCCATGGGGTCCACTGTCTGGGCCAAGGATGGTGCAGAGCTGGTGTCCTCAAAATGCATCCTGGTAGAGTCCCAGCAGCTGCAGGTGCTGATTGCCTCTCACGATGACCCTGGGGGCCTATAGCTGCAGCGACTCACCCAGCAGGAGTGGTGCCACTCAGTGTGCACATGACAGATGCTCCATCCTCAGGAGATGACAAAGACGGGGAGGACAAGG
>NW_012101440.1:67129-70199 GCF_000951045.1 Mandrillus leucophaeus | reverse complement strand
TTCTCTGGGAAACCTCAGTTTCTGCTCACAGAGTCTTCTACTAATTGGATGAGGCACATTCACATTATTGATGGTCATTTTCTTTTTGTAAAGTCAGCTAACTCAGCATGGGGAAGGGGGTCATGGTAGACACAGGGGAGGGCTGGTCTCCCCACCTCCTCACGTTAGGCTAACAGGGACGCAGACACATTCAGATGCCTTTGCAGAAAGAGAAGCCAGAGGCTCTTGAAGTCCCAAAGGGGAAGCGTGAAGAAATCCTGCATCTCAGTCCCTCACAAGACTAGCTGTCTCACGCTGCAGAAAACAATAGTCATGAACAAATTCAGGTCAGTGGTTATAAAGGGTAATGCTCTGAACTCCCCACTACACACTCAACATGTCCCAAAGAATCACCATAATCCAGTCTTGTCCCCTCTACCCTATCCCCCTTCCACATAAGGCCCTCCAGGACATCAACTTTACAAGCTGTGAGAGACACATCACAGCCCTGGCCACTGTCAGGGCTGCCTGGGGTAGAACAAAAACAGGACCTGGTCAGAGTCTGAGGAGATGTGGGAGAGGAGGAGTTATGGCATAGGTGAGCTCCTGCACACCTGTCTCCCATACTTAACACAGCCTGAGCACCTCCTTCTCTACCTCTGGGAAGAAATCATCCTGTGCGGGGCCAGGGAGGAGACAGGGCCATGAGGTCCTAGAGGAACCCCCTAGTCGTGGACCCCAGAGAAATTTCCAAAACTGTGACTGCAGACCCAGGGCAGGAAACATGAGGAAAGCAGGCGTGGGAACTGAACCAGCTGCACAGTATATAAAGACATACTTGGTATAGAATAGACATAAAGTTAGGTTTGGTCTTTGGTGAATTCATGAATATGATTGTATTAAAATATAATTGTTTTGCATAAAAATTATGAAATGAAGAATACAAAAAAATTACGAAAGATTTTATTTTACGCAAGGAGTGTACATTTCAATTCTTTAATTTATTCCAATAGAGAAAATGTTATATGCTTATCTATTGAGCCTGTGTATTAATTTTCTGTTACAGCATAACATATGACCACTAACTCAGTGGCTTTATACGGCACCTATTTATTTCTCTACATTTCCTTAATAAGAAATCCAGACCTGGCGTGAACGATTCTCAGTTCAGGATTTCACAAAGCTGTGTCCTCATCTTGAGGTTGGGGTCGTCCTTCAAGTTTACGTGGAGCTTGGTGGCAGAATTCAGTTTCCGGCAGTTGTAGGATTGTAGTCCTGGTTGCTTGGCAGCTGTCGGGTGGAGGTGGGGTGGAGCTGCTCTCAGTTCCTGGAGCCCACCAGCATCCTTTGCAACATGGCCCCTCCACTTTCAAAGCTTGCAGTGGAGGAAGCCCCTCACATGGAATCTCGCTCACACTGTGAATCTCTTTGCTGAGGAAGAAACAAGTTGTTTCAAGACCTCACCTGATTAGGACAGTCCAACCCAGGATAATTATGGCCTTAAAGTCAACTGATTTGGGACCTTCCTTATATCTGCAGAACCCTTCACAGTAGCACCTACAGTAGTGTTGATTGAGTAACTGGGGGAAGGTGAATAACCAGGGGTGGTTATTTAGAGGCCATCACAGAATCATCCTCGCATAGCCAGGATCTTCCTTTTGTGTTTCATTGGGTCACAGTAGGAAACTGAAGTTCAAATAAATAGATTGCTGTGAATGTTAATAAAATATATCCTATTGATACATGGAAGTACTGAAATCTTAAAACCAAATAACAGTGAATATCTCTCAGTTAATTTAGAGTAAATTAAAATTAAAGTGTAGTAATTCTTTCTCTCTTTTGAAGCTCTATAAGTTGTCTATAGCTGTATAATAAATAACGTAAAGTTCGACAGCCGAAAACAACAAATAGTTATCATCTCCCACAGTTTCCAGTGGTCAGGAATCTGGGAGAGATTTCCTTGAGTGCTTCTGGGTCAGGACCTCTTACAAAGTTCATTGGGGGACACACCTTTCATAGAATATGGGGAGGGAGCCAGAGAACCCTGATAAAAGTGGCAGGCCCAGATGCAAGGCTGACTCCAGTGCTGGACAGAAGGAGAGAAGGTTTGTTGGATGAATTCTAGACCACAGGCAATCTAAGGAGAGTTGAGCAAGGCCATGGAGGAGTCCTCTGGCCATAGATGGCCAATAGAGGAGTCCCCTGTTGCCCGGGAATGGCCTGCCTTAGTGTCCGTGCTGTTACCTGTCAGTGGCTGGGAACAGCCTATGAGAAGCAGGGCCTCTGCACCAATGCCGCTGAGGATGTCAGAGCACAAGAGCGAGGCCTTGGGAAATTACCTGGGAGAGTGGCTCAAACCTTCCTCCTGAGGGGTCTGGGCCTTTGGAAATCAAACTCTCTCAGACTGTTGAGATGATTCTGTTGGATGATTCTGTTCACATTTGCAATGGGACAAGGGGAACAAGGAAGCCCACAAGTGAATCTGTGGGTTCCACACAAACTCCTCCTGCTCCATATAGTGTAACAGCAGCCCTGCCTTGTCCTGGGGATCCGGGTCCATCACCTCTGCCTGGAGAGGAGAGGGGTGCTCTTCTCCTCTGCTTGTCTCTGAGCCCATACTGTCCAGACCTCCCTGGAAGCAACTGCAATGTGTAGCTCAATGGGCTCTTGTTTGTGCCCTTGTCCGAGTGCCTCCCTGTGGAAAACCAGGACCTCCTATACTACAAAGCCCAGACTTGGGAGATAAGAAGTGCGAGTTCCACAGCGGGTGAATATAAAAGATGGGACATGGAGCCACACCCTCTTCCATCCCTTGGTTTCTGAACCCAAGTTTCTTCCTACTGAGAATACAGCACCGTAGTGATGTCTCTGATTCAATAAATGCACTGTGTCCTGAAAGATGGCACCCACTCCTCAGTGTTTCCTCCAGGCTGGTTCTGAGTTGTGCCTGTTGATGGCCTGTCCATGGTTCTGTGTGGCCTGCAGCCCCTGCATGGTGCAGATGGTGATAGGATCAGTGGATCCCCTGGTCACGGCCCATGCTGCACCTACTTCCATTTCCCTGTGAGGTGGGTCCCCCAGGAAGACACTG
>NW_012101440.1:62557-65339 GCF_000951045.1 Mandrillus leucophaeus | reverse complement strand
CACAAGACCTGCCCTGGGATGTGACATCACTTCCGATTCAGTTGAGAAGGGGGCAGTTTCAGAGGCTTCCCTTTGGCCTTCAGCCCAATAAGAGTCCTTACTCCACGGGCCAGGGACCCAGTGTGGGGGTGACTCCAGCTGCCAGTGCATCAAGACCAATTATGCACTCAGGAAATAAGGAAATAAACAGGGCTGGGACTACAGGATTATGAGTTATAACGTGTCCCGGCCTCTGGAAGCCCCTCTGTGATGGGACATGATGGTGCTGTGGGAATCTGGGCATCAATATCAGCTCACACCCAATGTCAATCCTCCCCCAAATTCTGCCTATTTCCCTTGCCCAGTGTACAGTCTCCTGAGTAAATGGTTGTAGGTTCCTTTGCAGAAGAGCTCAGGGAATTGAGTCAGCATACACTTCCATGCTGTTCCAGGGTCTTCCTCCTATGGGTATGGACTCCTCCTCTGTCACTGGGATCTGAATCTGAAAGTTGGCTGAGGTCTGGGCATTGAGAATGGATTATGATTTTGTATTGTGTCAACCACCCTCAGCCTCCTGCTCCTGAATTCTTGCTTTCTTTCCATAGATATCAAGCAGCGCCCTTGCTGGCTGTCCTTCTGTTCTGAACCTGAGACACTGCCCTCTATTAACCTTCCCCACACTCCCTGCAGGTCAAGCACAACCTTGCTGCTCTGTTGGAGTTGTCATGGTAACTGTGCCCTCTGACTTTTGCAGGTCAATGCCACCACTTGATCTCTATCCCTTCAGGGCCACATCCTCAAACAGATAGTAACTAGTCCAACTCTGGGACCACGTTTCCTATCATCATCCCCATCCTACAGAGGACAGAACCCTGACACTTCTTATTGATGCAGGTCTCTCTCACCAGCATGTTCGTGAGGGCTCTGGTACAAGGTGTGCCCTCTGGGCCTTCTGGTGGGACATGACCCTGATGGGCCTCTGACCTCACATAACGTCTCCATCCACACCTCGACTTTCCTCAGCCTTCTTATTTCATCCTCTGCATGTTCCAGGGCAACTAAGTTGTGGTTAACTTGTTGAGAGTTGGGCATTACTTTTTCCAGTCTACATAGAACCACCCAGCAGTGAGTGTGCCTCATGCCCTGGAGTTCCTGATAAACCCATGTCCTGAGAAACCGCCCTCAAGCCAAAGGATTTTTATTCATCCAGCCTGACATTCTGATGCTTTGATCAAACACCCTCACATTCCAATCCTGGAAGTGCTCCGTGGGCTCCTACAAGGCCATGCCGGCTGGTTCCTGCAAAGCTCCTGAGAGGGATTCCCGCAGCATCAGAGTGGGGAGGCTTCTGCAGCATCTTCCAGTATAGGAAGCGGGAACTATTACCAGAGAAAGGCGAGCCTCCCCTGCATGCCCAGAGGGTCCTGGAGGACACTCACTGGATAACTGTCCGTTTGCAGGATCTCAGGTTTCCCCAGCAGGGCCCTGACTTTCCCACAACAGGCGTGCCTTGACTGAGTGTCAAACATCTCTGGAGTGCTGTGACCCTCACAATGATGTCTTCAGCTGCTATTCCACGCTACCTGCCCTTCCTCTAGAGGAGATAAAGGACTGTCCATGAGACACTGCAGAGGCTCTCACACATAGCCACCGACTGCTGTTAACAATCCTCAGATTCTCATTCTCCTTTTATAGGACATCAACATAGCCGAGTAGTATTCAGCCAACTCCACTGTCTCTGTAGGTTTCCCTCTCACCCTGTCATTATTGTGCAGAGGCTTCTATCATCACACCTGCCAGAACTTCCCCTAACCAGGGCATCTTCTCAGGTCAGCACTGGGCAGATCCACAGTTGCTTGGCGGTACCTTGTGCTATGCACTTTCTGTGTCCTCTATCAACCCAGATGGCATCGTCTTAACCAGTCAGCCAGTGGGTGAGCTCATCCCAAATCCCCATGCTTTGGCCTGTGTTCTTGGAACACTCCTGATACCACTCTTGTTAGCGTCCCTGGAGAAGACTTTAATATAGTATTAGATGTGCAAGAATTTATTAGGGGAAATGCTTGTGACAGAAATTAGGGACGGAGATAGAAAATGCTGGGAGAGCCATCAGGGGGTGATGCAAGTCTAAACTCCAGTGAAGGAGAGAGGGAGGGAGAGTCAGCTGGAAGCGCCCCGGACCCACTGCAGGTTAAGGGAAGTTCAGTAAGGGGATCAGGGAGTCCTGGAGCTCAGTCGGTCTTCAGTGGAGGAAAGGTCCTGCCTTAATTTCCTTGCTGTTCTCAACCTTGTCCGGAGGAAGCCTATGGGAATATGGTTTCAGAGCAAATGTGGTGATAGGCTTCAGGCTAGAATAGCTGGGACCATCATCAGTTACACTTCCTCTAGCTGAGGGCCTCAGATGTGCATTCCTGTGACTGCCACAGTGGTCCAGTGGAGAGAGAAAAAATGATGATGATGAAAGAGAAAAAAAGAATGGACTGATGAATTATTATCTTTAAGTAGATGAGATAAGATGCGGTTTGGACACCGGCAGCGGAACTGGCTCTGGCTGGGACTAGGTTAACCTACAACAACTGTCTATGTGGTGGAAGGCCCATCAAGTGGCACAGCTGCAAATGTATGAGCTGATGGTGGTGGAATCTGTGAAATTGTCTTCTAATGTGTTCAGTTCTCTCAGTGAGGTAGGAAGCAAGGTCATCAGCGGAAGTAAGAATGGGGAAGGATGGTTGGATGTGTGAGCACAGAGATAAGGTGTGTAAGAGTCACCCAGGCCAGGAGGAGGCTGAGGGTGAGCTATGCA
>NW_012101440.1:58492-60627 GCF_000951045.1 Mandrillus leucophaeus | reverse complement strand
CTGACAAGCTGCATATTCAGAGGCAGCAGCAGCTGGATCAGCCTTGGTTGGTGGGAGTCAGTGCTGTGCTGGGCCCATTGTAGCCTCCAAATATGAGGCTACCTATGGATCCAGCAGCACCGACTTATACCTGCCAAGGCAGTCGAATGACCTGGCAGGATGGGCATATGAAGGGAGCTAGTGTGGTTCCTGCATGCACGCACCCATCCTGCCAGGTCTGAGCGACCCACAGTGAAGGCTGGCTAACTTGCATTTGCCCGCTTGGTTGCTCACTGACACCTCATGGGCAGGTATTTTCTGCGTGGATGGGGTGTTAACCTGGGGTTCAGGGTCAATCCACATGGACCATTTCCATCTCATGAAGGACACTGTTGGGCCCATCCAATCTACGACTCTGTAGATCACACAGAAGCCAATTCATATAAGCAGTTGGAATCACATGGTTCTCGGTGTCACACGGTCAAGAATTCTATCTGATCAGGGCCAGTAACACTAATGTTGTTTCTGGAAGGTGGCATATGTCTCTGCTGTGGATGACATGATCTTACTCCAGAATCCAAGGCCCTCCACTGTGACTTTCCCCCGATGCTTGGTTCAGCTCCATCCTGCATCTTTCCCCACCCCTGCCACCTCCAGCGCCAGCGGGACTGAGGGACGGTGGCTGCCTGCGCCTCAGCCTGGATCTGCTGCAGTGTCCTTTCCTGTGTGGGCCCTACTTGAAGCTGGCATCCTCATATGTCACCAAACATGTGGCCAAAATGATATACCTAGATATGGAATGTAGTGTTGTCAGAACCCGAAGAGATTCCCCAGGCAGTGTGCTTCTCTCTCTCTTTTTTTTTTTTTCCAGTGAAGATAAAAGATGCGGTTTTGGTTGTGGGTTTTTTTTTTTTTTCTGTTTTGTTTTGTTTTCACTTGGAAGAAATTTCCCTGCATGCCCCTAGCCACCACACCCATAAAGTTTCACTGCAGTGGCCAGTCCTGAAGTTCTGTAAGATTTGTCCTCCTCTCTCTGGGGGGCATGTGTTTTACCAAGGCCTCCAGCATACTTTCCACCTTCTTTCTCATCCATCCCAATCTATGATGTTGCCAATGAAATGAACAGATTGAATATTCTGTAGAATGTTCGGAATCTCTGAAGACTCTCATAGATGGCGGGAGAGTTCTAATAGCTCTCAGGGAAACTGTAAATAATTGTGGTATGAATGTGAATAACTCCATATCCACTTTCTAATTGGAAAGGATGCACTCAGCAAATCCCCGGCTGCACACCATTGGCCTGCAGCCTTGTTAACCTCCGCTAGCAGTGATATCCGGCCAGCATGGCAGTTGCAATCAAGACTGCCACTAGCTCAAGTCTGAAGTAATCCTGTTCATTCTTTAGGCCCCATCAGGCTTCAGCAAGGACAGAATACACACAGATAACAGGCAACCCCAACACCACCCCACTTCCTACAGCTCTCTACTGGTGGTGCTAGCCCCACAATACCTGCAATAACCTCCACAAGACCTGCCCTGGGATGTGACATCACTTCCGATTCAGTTGAGAAGGGGGCAGTTTCAGAGGCTTCCCTTTGGCCTTCAGCCCAATAAGAGTCCTTACTCCACGGGCCAGGGACCCAGTGTGGGGGTGACTCCAGCTGCCAGTGCATCAAGACCAATTATGCACTCAGGAAATAAGGAAATAAACAGGGCTGGGACTACAGGATTATGAGTTATAACGTGTCCCGGCCTCTGGAAGCCCCTCTGTGATGGGACATGATGGTGCTGTGGGAATCTGGGCATCAATATCAGCTCACACCCAATGTCAATCCTCCCCCAAATTCTGCCTATTTCCCTTGCCCAGTGTACAGTCTCCTGAGTAAATGGTTGTAGGTTCCTTTGCAGAAGAGCTCAGGGAATTGAGTCAGCATACACTTCCATGCTGTTCCAGGGTCTTCCTCCTATGGGTATGGACTCCTCCTCTGTCACTGGGATCTGAATCTGAAAGTTGGCTGAGGTCTGGGCATTGAGAATGGATTATGATTTTGTATTGTGTCAACCACCCTCAGCCTCCTGCTCCTGAATTCTTGCTTTCTTTCCATAGATATCAAGCAGCGCCCTTGCTGGCTGTCCTTCTGTTCTGAACCTGAGAC
>NW_012101440.1:49995-52382 GCF_000951045.1 Mandrillus leucophaeus | reverse complement strand
GAGCTCAGTCCTGGTGGACTCGAGGCAGATGATGGTGCTGAGGCAGTGGGAGAGGAGGGAGGAGGAGCAGGGGTGGCTGTCACCTGGGCTCTGTCCATGGAGGTGAGGACGGTGGAGTGGTTGGGTCTTAGTGCTGTCTGGACCTTTCTTGACCCCCTGATGACAGAACGGAGTACCTGAGACAGGGGGATTCTTAGAGGATTGACCCTTGAACGTGAGGAAGGGAAGTGAGCTCGTTCCAGGTCTCAGGTCTACCCTGACACCTTCTGCAGTTGGTGTCACTTCTGGGTCCCACGTGTGACCCCAGCACAGGGGCCCTCTTCTTCCCTGCTGAGGAGATGGAGGCCCAGGGGAGCTGTGCTCAGATTTGATAATGCCAATATGGGTGTTTACATCTTAGAATACTATGTGGACATGGAGGTGTTGTTTCCAAATAAAAGAAAACTGAGTAAATGGGAGTTTTAAGAAACCTGAGCAATGGAGAGTAGAAGAAAATGTTTCTACTTTTCAGTTTCCCCAAATGTTGCTGTCAAGGGGCTGGAGAGAGAAGTTGCAGGGAAAACAGAAACCTCAGAGAGGGCTGGAGCTCCTGAGCTCTGCTCACCTCCACAAGAAAGATGTTTGGGAAATTATTAAGACAATTTGACATTACTTGGAAATTTCCTAATATTAGGGAATTGTAGTAACTCTCTTCAGTGTAATAATATTATTGTTGGAAAAATATTATTTTTTAAGAGTCGACTACTGAAGTATTTAGGAATGAGGGTCATGATGTTGGTAAGTGATTGTTAAATGTTTCAGCACAAATTATAGAAACATAATTTATTACATACACAAAGGAAATAATTAGATCTATGGTGAGCATTGTAGTCTTTCAAACTTTTGGACTCTTTGCAATTTTGTGTAATTATTTGGAGAAAAAAGTAACGGTAAAAATACATGATCACATGAGAAATGTTCACCACATCATGTGGATTGGAAATTGAGCTTCGAGACCAGATGAGGTGGCTCATGCTCGTAATCCCACAGCTTTGAGAGGCTGAGGTGGGAGGATCACTTTAGGCCAGGAGTTCAAGAGCAGCCTGGGAAACATAGGAAGACCCCATCTCTGCAAAATACTAAAGAATTAATTGAATCTGGTGGCGGGTATACCTGTGGTTCTAGCTACTTGGGAAGCTGAGGTGGAGGATTGCTTAAGCCTAGGAGTTCAAGGTTATAGTGAGCTATGATCATCCCACTGCCTTGGTGTCAGAGCGAGGCCCTGTCTCAAAAAAAATTTAAAAATAAAGAAAGAAAAGAATATTAAGCTTTAAGAGCATTCAAGGGCATATGTGTGAGAAGGTGTCAGTGTGTGCCAGTCCTGTGTATTTTGTGTGTGATTGTGTCATTGTGTGGAAAGTATCTGAGTAAGAACATATGTCAATCTGTGTGGCGGCATGTTTGTGTCTGTGTGTGTTGGTGTGTGAGTCTATGTGTGCATTCATTTATTCATTCACTCACTCAACTGGTATATTTAAAGTAACAATCAGGCACTATTCAAGGCAAGGGAAATACAGCTGTGAACAATCGAAATCACTGTCCTTGTCCTCATGAAGCTTGTATTCCAGAGGAGAGAGAGACTATAAGCAATTAAAATAAACACATCTGTAGCTGAGCACAGTGACTCATGCCTGTAATTCCAGCACTTTGGGAGGCTGAAGTGGGAGGACCCCTTGAGGCCAGGAGTTTGAGACCAGCCTGGGAAACATAGCAAGACTCCATGTGTACCAAAAAGAAATACAAAATAGTGAGTGTGGTGGCACACGCCTGTAGTCCCCAGCTACTTGGGAGGCTGAGGTGGGAGGATCACTTGAGCCCAAGAGTTTGAGGCTACAGTGAGTCAAGACTGCACTACTGCACTCCAGCCTAGGTGACAGAGCACAACCTGGTCTCTGAAAATACATACATAAGTAAATAATTCTTAAATGTTAGTAAAAGTATTGTGAACAAAAACAAAACAGGGTGGGGTCAGAGGGGATGAGAGACGCCACATGAAGTGGGCAGTGCAGGGACGGGTTGTGGTGGGAATGAGGAGAACGTCAGGGTGGAAGGGAGCCCTGGAGATGAGTTTCCCGTGGGGGGGCAGCTGTGCAGAGGTTCTGTGGTGTGGACACCTGGGCGTGCTGGATGAACGACGCCGTGGAGGGCCTCGATCTGGCTCCATTGCACAGCCACATCTGGGTAAACTGGGCGGTCACTGGAGAGGGCCTTGCCAATGAGAGGGATTTTTCATGTAACGTGTTTTGAAAAGATTCTTCAAAACATTCCAAAGGTATTACAGGGACATTTTCCTCCATTCCCAGACCCCAGGTCCTCTGCCAGAAACGAGCACGTGACCAAGTCTCATG
>NW_012101440.1:48397-49945 GCF_000951045.1 Mandrillus leucophaeus | reverse complement strand
TGAGTGTGGTGGCACACGCCTGTAGTCCCCAGCTACTTGGGAGGCTGAGGTGGGAGGATCACTTGAGCCCAAGAGTTTGAGGCTACAGTGAGTCAAGACTGCACTACTGCACTCCAGCGTAGCTGACAGAGCACAACCTGGTCTCTGAAAATACATACATAAGTAAATAATTCTTAAATGTTAGTAAAAGTATTGTGAACAAAAACAAAACAGGGTGGGGTCAGAGGGGATGAGAGACGCCACATGAAGTGGGCAGTGCAGGGACGGGTTGTGGTGGGAATGAGGAGAACGTCAGGGTGGAAGGGAGCCCTGGAGATGAGTTTCCCGTGGGGGGGCAGCTGTGCAGAGGTTCTGTGGTGTGGACACCTGGGCGTGCTGGATGAACGACGCCGTGGAGGGCCTCGATCTGGCTCCATTGCACAGCCACATCTGGGTAAACTGGGCGGTCACTGGAGAGGGCCTTGCCAATGAGAGGGATTTTTCATGTAACGTGTTTTGAAAAGATTCTTCAAAACATTCCAAAGGTATTACAGGGACATTTTCCTCCATTCCCAGACCCCAGGTCCTCTGCCAGAAACGAGCACGTGACCAAGTCTCATGCATCCTTCCTGGAAAGCAGCTGTGCACGTGTTATTGTTGTTACATGAAGAGGGAGCACTGAAAAGAAAGAAGCAGAGGAAGAAAATGCTTCTTCTTTTCGGTTTTCCAGAGTGTTGTCATGAAGGGCTGGAGAGAGGGTTTGCAGGGAGGAGACAGAAACCTCAGGGACGGCACAAGGCTCCAGAGCTTCCCTCTCCTCTCACCGTTGTGGAGTCCCTTGCTGCCCAGAGGCTCCTTCACCCCCACTGATGCTCAGCCCCAGGTCAGCCATCTCTGCCTGACTTACAGCCCACTCCTCTCTTCTGCTCAGAGAATCTGACAGCAGCGCGGCGGCGCCCCCTGTGTGGTCACAGGGCTAAGGATGGTAGCCCCGACGTCCTACCTCACCTGCTCAGCCAAGACCTCTGGATCTCCCTGGGCTCCAGGCAGCAGGACAGGGGTCTGAACACAAGAGGGCGCGCCTACCCTAGGTCAGGGTTGGGATCAGCCGGAGTCTGTGTGGTTCTATTCATGTACGCTTTATTGTATTCCATTGATTTATGCCTATTTTATGTCAATATCACACTGCTTTTTATTACTAGAATTTATAGTAAATATTGAGATTACCCGCTATGCATCCTCCAAATTTCTTCATTTTAAAAATTATTTTGGCTATTCAAAGTTATTTTTATTTCCGTTGAAATGGTAGCTTCAGCTTGCCAATTTCTTTAAACATTTCTTTTAAAGCTCACTAGTGTTTTAATTCAAATTCCACTTAATTTAATAGCTCAATTTTGGAAATTAATAACATTGGAGATCCCAGTTCTTGAATACACTACTTCTCTGTTTATTTCGATCATCTTGACTTTCTGTCGGTGCTGCAATGTAGATCTTAGTGTACAAATCACAAACACTATTAAAAAGTTAATGTCTGAACATGGTATTACTTTAGTAAATGTTTTATAAGTG
>NW_012101440.1:46089-47467 GCF_000951045.1 Mandrillus leucophaeus | reverse complement strand
TTATAAGCGAGAACTCGTGGTGTTTGGTTTTCTGTTCCTGGGCTAGTTCTCAGGATAACGGCCTCTAGCTCCATCCATGTTGCTGCAAAGGACATGACCTTGTTCTTTTTTATGGATGTGTAGTATTCCATGGTGTATATGTACCACATATTCCTTATCCAGTCTACCATTGATGGGCATTTAGGTTGATTCCATGTCTTTGCTATTCTGAATAGCCCTGCAATGAACATACACCTGCTTGTGTCCTTATGATAGAATGATTTATATTCCTTTGGGGATATACCCAGTAAAGGGATTGCTGGGTCAAATGGTAATTCTAAGTTCTTTGAAAAATCACCAAACTGCTTTCCATACTGGCCGAACTAATTAATTTACATTTCTACTGGCAGTGTATAAGCGTTCCCTGTTCCCTGCAACCTTGCCAGCATCTGTAACTTTTTGGCTTTATGATAATATCCATTCTGACCGTGTGAGATGGTATCTCACTGTGGTTTGGGTTCATATTTCTGTAGTGATTAGTGATGTCAATCATCTTCTCATATGCTTGCTGGCCCTGTGTATGTCTTCTTTTGAAAAGTGTTTGTCCATGTTTTTTGCCTACTTTTTTAACGCGATTGCTTGTTTTCTGCTTGTTAATGTCTTCACATTCCTCATAGGTTCTGGATGTTAGACCTTTGTCAGATGCATAGTTTGTGATATTTTCTCCCATTCTGTAGGCTGACTGTTTATTCTGTTGACAGTTTATTTTGCTGTGCAGAAGCTCTTTAATTAGGTCCCATTTGTCAATTTTTGCTTTTGCTGCACTTGACTTTTGGCATCTTTGTTTGATACCTTTAAAAAAAGTTTTAAATGGTATTTAGTTTTTTTTACTCTTTATTTTAGTTTCAGGTGTTAACACGTCAGCAGCTGAGGCAGCACAGTGGAGTGCAGGCACATCGGCTGGTGTGGGGTATCTGATTGGGGAGTTTAATCCATTTACATTTAAAGTAATTACTGATAAGGAAGGATTTAGTTCTGTGATTGTGATGTTGGTTTTATGTATGTCTTATAGCTGTTCTGTCCCTCATCTCCTTCATTCCAACCTTCCTTTGTTTTTAGTCGATTTTTTCTAGTGATATGTTTTCATTGCCTTCTCATTTTCTTTTGTGTATATTTTATGTCTATTTCTTTGTGATTACCATGGTATTGCATATAACAATACAGTTATGACAATCTTGAATTGAAGCCAATATGAAGCTCTGCTTCTTTACATCTTTTCCCACCCCTCATTTTACATTATCGATGTCGGCCGGGCGTGGTGGCTCACGCCTGTAATCCCAGCACTTTGGGAGGCCGAGGCGGGCGGATCACAAGGTCAGGAGATCGAGACCATGCTGAA
>NW_012101440.1:41833-44547 GCF_000951045.1 Mandrillus leucophaeus | reverse complement strand
CACTGTGCCGGCCACAACTAGTATTTATAAATACTTTTTTTGTTGTTTTTTACTAACCATCCCATATTCCCATTGCCTTCAACAAGTCCCTCAGGTGATTAGGTTTCTTTTCCTGCTTGGGAGACTCAAACCTTCATTTCTGAAGGTAATGGGTCATTAGAAATCCTGCCTGACTTGGGTTTTTGTAGTTTTTATTGACTTTCATTACAGGGCAGAGTATTACTAAGAGATGCTCTAAAAGATCTCCTGTGTTCCAGACATAGTCGTATTACTGCCATTGTGTAGTAGCAGACCAATTCCCCGTGATGACCAGGACCAATCACCCCAGACGGTGCAGTCACTCCTTCCTTTGTTGATTCAGAATCATGAGGAGCTGAAGGCCCGGGTGTCTGTCTTAGCTTCCAGCTCAGTGGTTCATTTCTGTGACTCCTGAGGGAGCTCAATGGTTCATTTCTGTGTCTCCTCCTTTTGTAAACCTCTAGATCCTGATCCTGTTCCTCCTGACTGGGCAAGACCTCACAGCCAGGGTCTCCACCATCTCCTAAAGGTTTCAGTCTGGCAACAGGTCTGTACTTTCCTGGAACAGACCTCCCAGAGGAAGGGGCAGACTGCCATCTTTGCTGTTACATAGCCTTCACTGGTGATACCGTCAAGTACTGGAAAATCTGAGGCAACTAGGGACTGTAGCAGGTCCCCAGCAAACTGTACAGCCCTACAGAAAAGTGGCCAGACTGTTAAAAGAGAAAACAAAAGAAGAGAAGAGAAAACCCACTCAAAGGTCAGCAACCTCAAAGATTTAGGGTAGATAAGCCCACAAAGGTGAGAAGAAATCAGCAAAAGAATCTGATAACCCACCTGACAGAGCTGAAAAACACGCTATAAGAATTTCACAGTGCACTCACAAGTATTAATAGCTCAATAGAGCAAGTGGAGAAAAGAATCTCAGTGCTTCAAGACTGGCTTTCTGAAATAAGACAAGAAGACGAGACTAAAGAAAAAAGAATGAAAAGGAATGAACAAAACATCTGAAAAACATGGGATTACGTAAAAAACTGAATGTATGAATGATCGGTATACCTGAAAGAGATGGGGAGAATGGAACCAATTTGGAAAACATTTCAGGATATCATTCATGAAAACTTCCCCAACCTAGCTAGACAGGCCTACATTCAAATTCAGAAATGCAGAGGATCCCAGTAAGTTGCTCCATGAGAAGATCATCCATCAACCCCAAGACAAATAATCATCAGATGCTCCAAGCTTAAAATGAAAGAAAAAAATGTCAATGGTAGCTAGAGAGAAAGGCCAGATCACCTACAAAGGGAAGCCCATCAGACTAACAGTGGATCTCTCAGTGGAAATCCTACAAGCCAGAAGAGATTGAGGGCCAATATTCAACACTCTCAAAGAAAAGAGTTTCCAACCCAGAATTTCATATCCAACCAAACTAAGCTTCATAAGCAAAGGAGAAATCAGATCCTGTTCAGGCAAACAAATGCCAAGGGAATTCATTACCACCAGACCTGCATTACAAGAACTGCTGAAGGAAGCACTAAACATGGAAAGACAGTTACCAGCCACTACAAAAACACAGGGAAGTACACAGACTAGTGACACAATAAAGCAACCACATAAGCAAGTCTGCAAAGTAACTAGCTAACATCATGATGATAGGATCAAATTCATACATAACAAGACTAACCTTAAATATAAATGGGCTAAATGCCCCATTTAAAAGACAAAGAGTGGCAAGCTGGATTAAGAACCAAGGTCTATCAGTATGCTGTCTTCAATACACCCATTTCATGTGCAATCACACACATAGGCTCAAAATAAAAAGAAGGAAGAAAATTTACTGAGCAAATGGAAAGCAGAAAAAAAAGCCAGGGTTGTAACCCTTGTTTCTGACAAAACAGGTGTTAAACCAACAAAGATTTAAAAAGACAAAGAAGGGCATTACATAATGGTAAATGGTTCAATTCAACAAGGAGATCTAACTGTCTGAAATATATATGCATCCAACACAGGAACACCCAGATTCATAAAGTAGGTTCCCAGAGACCTTCAAAGAGACTTAGAATCTCACACAATAATAGTAAGAGATTTTAATACTCCACTAACAATATTAGACAGATCATCAGGACAGAAAATTAACAAAGATACTCAGGACCTGAACTCAGCCCTGGATCAAATGGACCTGATAAATATCTACAGAAGTCTTTACCCCAAAGCAACAGAATGTACATTTTTCACATTGCCACATGGCGCTTACTCTAAAATCGATCACACAATTGGAAGTAAAACACTCCTCAGCAAATGCAAAAGAACTGAAATCACAACAAATAGTCTCTTGGACCACAGTGCAATCAAATTCAAAATAAAGACTAAGAAATTCACTTAAACCATACAATTACATAGAAATTGAATAACCTGTTCTTGAACGACTTTTGGGTCAATAATGAAATTAAGGCACAAATCAGGAAGTTCCTTAAAAATAATGAGAACGAAGATACAATGTATCAGAATCTCTGGCAAACAGCTAAGGCAGTGTTAAGAGAGAAATTTATAGCATTAAATGCCCACATCAAAAAGTTAGAAAGATTTCAAGTTAACAACCTAAAATCACAACCAAAAGAACTTGAGAACAAAGAGCAAACATATCCCAAAGCTAGCAGAAGACAAGACATAATAAAAAAAATTAACAAAGGCATTGT
>NW_012101440.1:31097-37523 GCF_000951045.1 Mandrillus leucophaeus | reverse complement strand
TTTTTTGACACGGAGTCTCACCCTGTCGTCCAGGCTGGGGTGCAATGGTGAGATCTCGGCTCACTGCAACCTCTGCCTCCTGAGTTCAAGTGATTCTCCTTTTCTCAGCCTCCTAAGTAGCTGGGATTACAGGCATGTGCCACCACACCCAGCTAATTTTTTGTATCTTTAGTAGAGACGGGGTTTCACCTTGTTGACCAGACTGGTCTCAAACTCCTGACCTCGTGATCCACCTGCCTCTGCCTCCCCAAGTGCTGGGATTACACGTGTGCGCCACCATGCCCAGCATATGCTACCTGATTTCAACTACATTTCGAGTCTACAGTAACCCAAACAGCATGGTACTGGTACAAAAACAGACATAAAGACCAATGGGACAGAATAGAGCACCCAGAAATAACACCACACACCTACAACTATGATTGTTGACAAACTTGACAAAAACAAGCAATGGGGAAAGGACTCCCTATTCATAAATGGTGCTGGGATAGCTGGCTAGCCATATGCAGAAGATTAAAACTGACCCCTTTCTTACACCATATACCAAAATCACCTCAAAATGGATTAAAGACTTAAATTTAAGATCCAAAACTGTAAAAGCCCTAACACAACCTAGGCAATACAATTTAGGACATTGGCATGGGCAACGATTTCACAACAAAGATGCCAAAAGCAAGTGCAACAAAAGCAAAAATTGTTAAATGGGATCTAATTCAACTAAAGAGCTCTGCACAGGAAAAGAAACTATCAACAGAGTAAACAACCTACAGAATGGGGGAAGATTTTTTGCAAACTATGCATCCAACAAAAGTGTAATATCTATAAGGAAGTTAAAGAAATTTACAAGAAAAAACAAAACAACCCCACTAAAAAGTAGGCAAAGCATATGAACAGACATTTCTCAAAAGAAGGCATACATGCAGCCAACAAACATGAAAAAATGCTCAACATCACTGATCATTAGAGAAATGCAAATCAAAACCACAGTGAGATGCCATTTCACACCAGTCAGAATGGCCATTATGAAAAAGTCAAAAAACCGATGCTGGCAAAGTTGTAGAGAAAAAGGAATACTTATACACTGTTGGTGGGAGTGCAAATTAGGTCAGCCATTGTGGAAGACAGTGTGGTGATTTCTCGAAGACCTACAGACAGAAATATCATTATACCCAAAGGAATATACATCATTCTATTATAAAGACATAGGCACACATATGTTCATTGTAGCACTATTCACAATAGCAAAGACATGGAATCAACTTAAATGCCCATCAATTATAGACTGGATAAAAAAATGTCATACATAGATATCATGGAATACTATGCAGCCAGACAAAGGAACATGATCATGTCCTTTGCAGAGTCATGGATGGAGCTGGAAGCCATTATCCTTAGCAAACTAATGCAAAAACAGAAAACCAAATACTGCATGTTCTCACTTATAAGTGGGAGCTAAATGATGAGAATGCATAGAGACATAGAGGGGAATAGCACACACTGGGGCCTTTCAGAAGGTGGAGGGGGGGGGAGGAAGAAGAGGATCGGGGAAAATAACTAATGGGTACTAGGCTTAAAACCTGGGTGATTACATAATCAGGGCACCAAACTCCCACAACGCAAGTTTACCTGTAAAACAGCCTGCACTTGTATCCCTGAACTGAAAATAAAAGTTAAAAAAAGGAACTGATCTGTGGATTTTGCCTGTTGCTGAGTAGGTCTATTTCGATTATGCAAACCAGCACTGAGGAAATAATCACAGGGTGGTCAGGGGCCCTCTGGACCTGCTGTGAGAATGGTTCATGGATGTTAGGGCTTCAGGTTTTCTATTCTTCCTAATTTAATCTTGGTAGGTTGTTTGTTTCCAGGAATTTATCCATTTCCTCCAGATTTTCCAGTTTGTCACTACAGAATTGTTCCTAATAGTCTCTGACAGTCTTTTGTATTTTTGCAATATCAGTTGTAATGTTTCTCTTTTCTTTCCTGATTTTGTTTGAGTCTGTTAGAAATAAAGCTCGAAGACACAAAGAAAATGAGTACTTGAACAAAGGATTTCTCAGCAAGGCAATTTTTACTTCTGCAGAAGGGTGCTACCCGTAATCCTGATTGCCACGAGAGCACCCAGAACAAGGGAAAGCAGGGGTTTTTATTCCTAACGCAAGTTGTTTCTACTATTGTGTCCTGTTTCCATTGGCTGGAGCTCGGCCACACAATCTAAACTGATCCCAGTTGGCTAAAAACGTTAACTTTCCTAAATAAGGTAAAGGTGCAATGGGGAACAAAGGAATTGAGGGGGTCACTTATGGGAAACCAGGAAGACAATAATATTTCAAAATAAGGCAACAGCATAGGCTGCAAGCTGGGACATGTCTGGGCATGTCTGGTCAGATCCTGGCAGACTAGGAGTTAGGCCTTGGTTCAAGTACAAGAACATAGAATGTGTTTGTTTCTTTACTGTATGTAACAACTACTTAAGGAAAATAAAGAGTCATTCATAAATTAGAAGATTTGTTAGTATGAAGAGCAAGGGAAACTTAAAGAAAGCTTTTAAGGGGAACTGTCTTCTTAACACTGATCATGCTAAACTAAAAAGGAAAACTTTGGAGAGGAACTTTTATTCTTTACAGTTTCCCCCTCTTGATTTTACAATTTTTCCTCTTCAAATCTCCTTCACATATCTTGACTTTGTTGCTCTTCTTGATCAGTTAAAAGGAACAACTTATCTGAGTAAGGGGGAGGAGAATTGAAAGGGGTTTTGGTAAGAGCCTTTTCTATAAGCCTTTGCACTAATCCATGAATACAAGGTATAATACAACATTCTACAAGGATAAGTACACTGATTATGAGAGTCAGAGAGGTGAGAATTGAGGACACGAGTCCTTTCCACTTACCAAATCACCTTTCCATTAAGCTAGTGAAAGGATCATTTATTCCAGAGTTTTTAACTAGTTCATTTGATAATGCAGTAAGACCTTATAGTGCTTTTGTTATAGTTCCATCAGGGGCAGTATTATTACAGATAAAAGTACAACATTGAGTTCCAATCATAATACAAACCCTGCCTTTTTCTACTAGTATCATGTCTAGTGCTATTCTATTTTCCCAAGTCATCTGACTGGTGGGTCCTAGTTGCACAGCCATTCACTCATAGTATCCCTTGTACAATTAATGAATCATTGCTGATTGTAGTAAATATAATTTATCCAATCTACATTTTTTTTTTCAAGATGGAATCTCAGTCTGTCACCCAGGCTGGAGTGCAGTGGTGTGATCTTGGCTCACTGCCACCTCTGCCTTCCCAGGTTCAAGCAACTCTCCCCTGAGTAGCTGGGAATTACAGGTGCATGCCACCATGCCCAGCTAATTTTTGTATTTTCAGTAGAGACAGGGTTTCACTGTGTTGGTCAGGCTGGTCTCAAACTCCCGACCTCGTGATCCACCCACCTTGTCCTCCTAAAGTGCTGGGATTACAGACATGAGCCACTGCACCCGGCTATCCAATCTACATTTTTATTGATAGTCACCCACCTGAATAATGACTTAAATCCTGCAGTTATTTGGTTTCAAGCTTTAAATTCATCTGGTACTCCGGTAGCATATGTATAAATGTTGGGATCAAAAGACTCACAGGAACACTTTTTGTACTATGATGCCTTTTTTAAATTTTAACAAAAATGCCATTTAAAAAAATTTTTTTTGGTGAATGAAATGCCAGGGCGAAAGAGCTAACCAACTGAATTAGAGCGCAAGTACCACTCCTTTTATCTGGCAGAGTATCCCACAGAGGTCCACCACAATGCCGCCATACATCTGCTTGGGGATGGATAAGGGCATACTGATGGGTTAGCTCTTGGAAGTGCTTGACCTCACTGCATCCCATCAGGTTTCCAAGGAAAGCCAAATTTTCTCCCTCTTGTGAGAGACACGAAGCAAATTTGGTCCTGGAAGATGGAGGCTGAATGGCCTTTGGGGGCTGACTTGCAGGGTGCTGGACCTCAGGGAATAGCAGAGAAAGTGTTTGACATGATTTATTGCCCCAGGCTGTGGGGTCTTGGAGCAGAGCTACCATGGAGTTCATTTGTGGTCTATTACAAGACCATTTGAATGGAAAGGGGACAATTTGGGCCTTTGGTCTGCCGTGCGCCCAAGCATAACTATCATTCTTATTTTGACTGTGGATGGAATATTTAATCCATTCCAGCCAGGCATTTGTATCCTGAGACCCTGTTTCAATGGCTAGAGTTTGCCTCAGGTCTTTTACTTCTACTATCACTACTTTGGTTTTGTCACTGGGTATAGGTGGGGTGATGGTTTGAGGAAGATGTGATAGAGAGGTGGAAGGGGCAATAAAGCAGATTTCAAAAATTCCCCTAGGATCCTTTTCTGAGATGTTGGCCCATATGCCATAAATACGACTTAATGAAGGGGAAGAGTTTTGGGATGTTGCAATAGTAATAGTAAGCTGAATAGGATTCCATTGGTTATATGGACAATGAGAAGAGGCATTCCCTTTTGTAAAATGGATGTATGGCTTTAAGGACTGGCAGACTGGTGGGAGCAGTCTAGTCCGGGTTTTTGGTGTTCCACAGGACATCAGACCAAGTATAGCATAGGGACTCTGTTTTAAGGGGACAAGAGTCCCATTCCCACCAGTTAATACAACTACTATTTTTGGGGTTATCATGATCTTTACAAGAATTTACTATATCTTTCCAATCTGAGGAAGTCCAAGAGGGACAAAGATATTTATCTGAGGCAGTAAGCTGTCTTGGGTCCTGTAAATTTCCACAAGACATGACTAGACAAGCATCAAAGGTAATAATTTTGGGCAAACTTGATCTAGTTACATTAATGATGAGATGGCGGCAGTTAAGGGAAAGAAAAGAAGAAAAAGAGATACACAGATTACGTTTTTCTTTTTATCGTCACTCTGGTGGGAGTCGACGGAGTAACGGTCCGTGTCTCTGGAGACGGGGATGCCTTCTTGACTCGAGTATAATGGGTCCACCCTTTCTCAGTGGTCTGAACTGCTGTTTCAGTTGTTGTGAGCACCAGATAGGGTTCTTCCCAGGTAGGCCCGAGCTTTCCCTCTTTTCAGCCTTTGATAAGGACATGATCTCCGGGTTGATGCTGGTGGGCCAGGAATTCAAGGGGTGGAGTCTGTGCTAGGAGACCTTGAATCCTGAGGGAAGAAAGAGTGGAAGACAGACCAAATACATCATTTCTAAGGAACTGATCTTTTGTTTTGTTCATAGGAAGGTCAGTAGTAGTGTTTAGATAAGTTAAGCCATAAAGCGTTTCATAAGAAGACAGGCCAAGATCCCTCTGAGGGGCAGTTTGGATTCTTAGTAAAGCAATGGGATGACATTTTGTCCATGGTAGCCGAGTTTCTAAAATTAATTTGGTTAGATGATTCTTTAAAGTTTGATTCATTCTTTCTACTCTCCCTGATGAAGGCAGAGGCCAGGAAGTATGATATTCCCATTTTATCCCTAATACTTGGATTAGTCCTTTAATAATGTGTGTGATAAAGTGGGTCCCATTGTCTGAATTAATATTCTCTGTTATTCCAAACCCGGGTATGCTATGTTCTAACAGGGCTTTGACCACATTACTGGCTATTGCACTTGGAAAAGGGATGGCTTCTATCCAGTGGGTGGACAGATGGGTGGGTAAGATGATCTACTATTACCAGTAAATACTTAAAGTGGCCTATTGGGGGCATTTCAGTATAGTCAACTTGGACACTTTGAAATGGCCTTAACCCAGGATTTCTCTCTCTGGGAGGTTGTCTTTTTAGGGTCTGCTTATGAGATTTTCTGCACACTGTACAACTTCCCACTATTTGCTTGGTGAGGGTGTATATTCCTATGCACCCATAAACCCTAAGGACTACATCACACATGGTTTGAGGACCCCAGTGAGATCCTTGATGAAGCTGTGATGGTATTTCCCTCATAAGAGGTTTGGATAACATTTCCCTTCCATCTGGTAATAACCACTTTCCTTTTGAGTTTCCTCAGTTCCTATTTTTTTTTTAGTTTTTCTGATCTACTTGAGAGAAGATAGGAAGTGCAGCTGGAGATGGAAGACAAGGGGTTAGTTGAAAACTGGGTTCTGCTGGAGAAGAGGCAGCTTACTTAACTATTTGGTCAGTGAGATTATTTCCCTGGCCTTCACGTGGAGGATTCCTTTGATATCCTGGGACATGTACAACAGCTATTGCTTTTGACAATTGTACATTTTCCAGTATTTGTATTATTAGGTCCCTATGGAGTAAATTTTGACCTTTGCTGTTAATGAGGCCCCGCTCAGTCCAAATTCTTCCAAAAGTGTGGACTACTCCAAAGGCATAGTTGGATTCTGTATAGATTGTTCCTTTTTGATTTACCGAAATTTTAAGGCCTGAATGTTTTTTTTTTTTTTTTT
>NW_012101440.1:30659-31047 GCF_000951045.1 Mandrillus leucophaeus | reverse complement strand
GCTCTGTCGCCCAGGCTGGAGTGCAGTGGCCGGATCTCAGCTCACTGCAAGCTCCGCCTCCCAGGTTCACGCCATTCTCCTGCCTCAGCCTCGGGACTAGCTGGGACTACAGGCGCCCGCCACTTCGCCTGGCTGGATTTTGTATTTTTTAGTAGAGACGGGGTTTCACTGGGTTAGCCAGGATGGTCTCGATCTCCTGACCTCGCGATCCGCCTGTCTCGGCCTCCCAAAGTGCTGGAATTACAGGCTTGAGCCACCGTGCCCAGCCGTAAGTTTTTTTATATAGAAGTTTGGTTACTAAAACATGAGTCTATCCATAAGCGACAATACCCTACTAACCCTAAAAACTTTCTAAGTTCCTTCTTTGTCTCAGGCAGAGGTAAGGATA
>NW_012101440.1:29869-30609 GCF_000951045.1 Mandrillus leucophaeus | reverse complement strand
TTTTGAGATGGAGTTTCACTCTGTTACCCTGGCTGGAGTGCAGTGGCACCATCTCGGCTCACTGCAAGCTCCTCCTCCCAGGTTCACGCCATTCTCCTGCCTCAGCCTCCGGAGTAGCTGGGACTACAGGTGCCCGCCACCATGCCCGGCTAATTTTTTTTTGTATTTTTAGGAGAGACGGGGTTTCACCGTGTTAGCCAGGATGGTCTCGATCTCCTGACTTCGTGATCCACACCCCCTTGGCCTCCCAAAGTGCTGGGATTACAGGTGTGAGCCACCGCGCCCGGCCTAATGCCTGATTTAATGTGAACAACTCACATGTTTGTGCAGACCAGTCATTTGGTAATCTTTCAGACTGTTTCTGTGAGGGTATCTCCATCTATCATTGAATACTCGTTATGCCTTTTTCCTTTGATTACTTGGGAGGAACCATCTACAAACAGGTGTTTCCCAGTCTGAAATGGTGTTTCCTTTAGATCAGGTCTAATTTTTGTTTGATAAGTAATTAAATCTAAACATCTGTGTTCTGGGCAAAGCTCAGGGGTCTGTGGGTTGGGGTTTCCTGTTAAGAAAGCAGCTGGATTAATTGAGTCATCAGTGGTTAAGGTTAGATCATCTCTTTCTAACAAGGTGGCTTCATATTTAAAAATTCTTGAATCAGTAAGCCACCTTCCCGCCTTCTGATTGGGAATTGTTCTCACTTGGTGAGGTGAACGAGTGATAAGATTTCTCCAAAGGTT
>NW_012101440.1:18748-28824 GCF_000951045.1 Mandrillus leucophaeus | reverse complement strand
GTTACTAAAACATGAGTCTATCCATAAGCGACAATACCCTACTAACCCTAAAAACTTTCTAAGTTCCTTCTTTGTCTCAGGCAGAGGTAAGGATATGATGCCTTCAATCCATTCAAATTCAATTCTCCGTTTGCCCTTACTGATTAAGTGCCCTCAATACTTGACTTCAGGTTCTCCAAACCAAAGTTTGCTTTTTTGACACCTGTAATCCCTCCAGTTGTAAATTACTTTAAAAACCTATTGAAAATCCTTCTACTTTTTGTCTATCCTCCCTTGAGATAAGGATATTGTCCATGTATTGGAACAGGCATATATATGGCAGTTTGTAAAACTTTTCCATGATCTGTTGTAGTATCTGACCAAACAAATTTGGAGATTCTGTAAATCCCTGAGGGAAAACTGTCAATCATACTGTTGTTTTCTACTGGAGAGAGGGTCCTCCCATTCAAAGGCAAACAGGTCTCGGCTATCTTCTGCTAGTGGGCAAGCCCAGAAGGCATCCTTTAGATCTGTTACCCTGAACCACTCATGGTTGTATGGAATTTTACTAACAATAGTGTAAGGATTAGGAACAACAGGGTGAGTTGTTTGAACTATTTGGTTAACAGCTCCAAGATCTTGCACTAGCAGATGTGATCCATCTGGCTTTTTCACAGGTAGTATGGGAGTGTTATAAGGAGACATACAGGGTTCAATGAGTCTGTCATGGAGAAGGCTTTCCATTAGGGACTTTAAATTGATCTTAGCTTCTAAGGGAATTGGATATTGTTTTCTTTTTACCTCTTCCCCCGGGTTTTTCAATTTAACTTGGATTGGGGAAATTTGTAATTTTCTTTGGTTTACTTCCTTTGACCATACATCTGGATGGATGTGTCCCTCATTTAGAGTAGCGAGCAAATTTAAGGAGGGGAGGAGTTTTCCTTGATTAACATAAAGGCCTAGGTTTAATTTTAGCAATAAATCTCTTACTAGTAGGTTTATGCCTGCCTCCGGGATTAACAGAAGTTTAATATTTACTGAGCGGTTCTGATATTTAATTTTTGTTTCTTCTAAGACTTTTGCTTTAAACCCCTCTCCTTTTGCTCCCAAAATAAAAAGTTCTTCTTGTGACCAAGTTACAGCAGGGGGAAGATAACAAACTGAGGAATGAACAGCTCCTGAGTCAATTAAAAAGGTGATATTCTCAGGTTTGGGTCCCACCTCTACATTTATCAGGGGCTCTTGGTGGGACTCGAGGTAAAAAGAGTAGAGCCCCTGGCCCCCCATTCTTCCTCAAAGATCATAAGTGGGGTGATTTCCTTTTCTTTTTTCCATTCAGGGCATTCTCTTATAAAGTGACCTTCATTCCCACACTTGAAGCATTTCTTTTGTCCTATTCCTCTTTTTATTCCCTTGTTCCCTGGTTTGATTCCTTTACCTCTGTTATAGGGTCTGGCAGTCGGGTACCTACAAGATTTACCAGCGACATTTCTTTGAGCAGCCTGTTGGGGAGTTCCCTGCTGTAAGGACAGCAGAATCTTTGCTTTGTGCTTTTGCTTTTCTTCATCCCTTTGTACATATACCATTTGGGCCACCCTTAAGAGTTCTCCTATGGGATGGTCCTTCCAATTTTCTATCTTTTGTAATTTCTTGGTAATGTCTGGCCAGCTATTTGTGACAAAGTGAAGCTTTAACATTCCTTGTCCAAGTGGGTCTCCTCCATCCAAACCAGCATATTTCCTCATGTGTTCCTTAAGCCTATTGAAACATTCCATAGGCCCCTCATCCTTTTCTTGCTGTATATTAAAAGCTTTGGTCATATTCTGGCTGCAGGGTACCAATTCTCTAATTCCTTTTATATCATTTCTTGCAGGTCTCTTATATTCCTCCTATGAGCTATGTTGTTATTATCCTACTGGGGATCTTGAGCAGGAAATTTCTGTTTGGCTGCAGGGACATTTTGACCAAGAGGATGCTCACGCTCCCAAATGGTCATAGCGGCCCTATGCACCCTGCTCCTTTCTTCCCCTGAAAAAAGGATGCCTATGATGGACATTAACTCTGCCCCAGTATATAACTGGGGTCCTAGAAATTGATCAATTTGATCTGCTACTCCATAGGGATCGTCTAAGAGTGGCTTGAGTTCCCTCTTCAAGCTCCAGACTTCTGAACTGGTCAGGGGAGCATTTACAAAGCCAATGCTCCCTCCTCCTAGATGCATTTCCCTCAATGGGAAGAGGTTTGTAGGGGTTCAGACCCCTAGAGGAAGGGAGAAAAGGGAAGTTTTGGATATCCTTTTTGCAGTGTTCTAACTCACGTTGAAGTCTTCCTGAAGGAGGGCATTCAAGCTGGGGAAGATCCCAAGAATCAGGGTTATAAGGAGGAAAAAAAAATCTGAGTAGGGGAAAGGTCTGGGACTGTTATATCTACTGGAGGGAGAGGTGGGGTATGTTGGTCTACTGGGTGAGGGGAAGAAGGTTTGGTTGGGAAAGATGATCTAAGGGGTCCCACGTGTTGGTGGGGTTCTTGGAGTAAGGGGTATTAATTTAATGAGAAGTAGTTTCTGGCTTGTCTCCTTTAGTTTTTAGATGACAAAGGAGGATGGGCCCTTGCTGCCAACACAGAACATAATGTATTTCCTCCTGGGAAACAGGACTCTTATCATTTACATATTCTATTAAAAGCTGGCAAATCCAATCCTTATTTCACCCGAATTTTGGCCAGAAAACTGAAGGCTTTTGAATACGTTCCTTGGTCCAAATGAAACAGTATACTTTATCATCTGTTGCTTTTTCTTATGTTTAGTCTTCTTGTATCCTTCCAATATTTTAACATGAGTCCTAAATGACTATTAGAGGTGATTTCACTGTCTGCCTTTTCCTTTTTACCTTCTATCTTACTCAGGGTATTTCCCATGTTGAATACTGGTTAGGCTCAGTCCCTTGAACTAGAGATTTCTCACCTATCCTTCCCTGGAGGTTTCATCCCTACCCTGAAGGTTCCTTGCACTCTTTTCCTTTTGCTTCATCCACTCTGGCTGTTTTCCCAGAAGAAATTAGGTTCCCCTTAGCATCAGTGGGACTGTATAAACTCCAACATCAGGATCCCTACAAGAGGGCCACCATAAGCCATATGAGGTGACTATGGAACTGCAGATTGGACTCACTCACTCTGCACAGCAGTAGTGCTTGTTACCTTTCACACCCTTTAACCTCCAGAATATCCTGTCCACCAAGAAATACTGTTGCCCTTGCGACTTTTTTTTTGTTTTTTACCTTGGTCTGTGCACAGAGTTACCTGGTCGTTGTGGTACTTGCAGGCCTTCTCCTTCCACATTGCTGAGAGCCTGGATTTATTCGTCACAATGGGTAGTCTCAATCTCCCATCCCTGGAGCCACCGCAGTGGGGCAGTGGGGTGCGCCTACCCTAGATGGGGTGACCAAGCCCACTTCCCAAAGGAGAATGGGAATCCTGGATGAGCCATCAGAAAATTGTTAGAAATAAAGCTCGGAGTCACAAAGAAAATGAACACTTGAACAAAGGATATCTCAGCAAGGCAATTTTTACTTCTGCAGAAGGCTGCTACCCATAAGCCTGATTGCCACGAGGGCACCCAGAACAAAAGAAAGCAGGGGTTTTTATTCCTAACGCAAGTTGTTTCTACTATTGTGTCCTGTCTTCACTGGCTGGAGCTGGACCACACAATCTAAACTGATTCCAGTTTGCTGAAAACTTAAAATTTCCCAAATAAGGTAAAGGCCCAATGGGGCAAAGGAGGGGGTTGCTTGTGGGAAACCAGGAAGACAATAATATTTCCAGGTAAGGAAAGAGCATAGGCTGCAAGCTGGGACACGACTTGGCATGTCCAAGCAGATCCAGGCAGACTAGGGAACAAAGGAGTTAGGCCTTGGTTCAAGTACAAGAACATAGAATGTGTTTATTTATTTACTGTATGTAACAACTGCTTGGGGGCACAATAAGGAGTCATTAGTAAAATAGAAGATTTGTTAGTATGAAGAGCGAGGGAAACTTAAAGGACGCTTTTAAGAGGAACTATCTTCTTAACACTTATCATTCTAAACCAAAAAGGAAAACTTTGAAGAGGAACTTTTATTCTTAACAAATTTTCTCTCTTTTTTTCTAGTTTTGTTTAGCTAGTGGTTTGTCAATTTTCTTTATGTTTTTGAAGAACAAAGTTTTCACTTTGTTGATCATTTACATGATTTTTAAAAGCTTTTATTTAGTTCTACTATGATCTTTATTATTTCTTTTCTGCTAAATTTGAATGAGTTTTTTTCTTGCTTTTCTAGTTCCTTGAGGTTCATTGTTATATTGTTAATTTGTGATGTTTCTACTTTTCTTAGGTAGGTATTCATTGCTATAAACCTCCCTTTTAGCCCTGTTTAGCTGTATCCCACAGGTTTTGGTATGCTGTGTTTCCATTTTCATTTGTTTCAAGAAACTTTTTGATTTATATCTTAATTTCTCTGTTTACGCAATGGTTATTCAGGAGCATGTTGTTTAATTTCTATGTATTGGTCTAGTTGCCATCATTTCTCTTGGTATACAGTTCTAGTTTTATTCCATTGTGGCCAGAGAAGATATTTAATCTGATTTCTGTTTGGGTGAGGGCGAGGGGACAAAATGGAGGAAGGTGAACAAGATGGAGCAGTACCTGTTGCTTCCAGGTTCTTCATCACCAACTTACCCACGTGCGGGAAAATGCAGCCTGCGCCCGGGAAAATGCAGATCAACTGAGCATGCGCCACGTGACGTCAATCTAGGAAAACCAAAACCTACCTAGCCATGCCTATGGAAACGCCCCTGTCCCACCTACGGCCCTCCCCTTTCCCTTAACAATGCATAAAAGTCTGCTGCCGCTTCGGCCCCTCTTACTTGTGGACCGGAGAATCTCACCCAAGAGCGCCGGCGCGACTTCCCTGGCCCCATACCTGAGGACCGGAGAACCTTGCCCGAGAGTGTGTGCATATTTGCAATAAAAGGCTGCCGCTTTCTTATGTACTTTGGCCTCATGTTTAATTATTTAGCTCTCCTAAATTAAATTCAATTAAACAAAACAGTTGGTGCCAAAACCCGACCCGGGAGGAGACCCTTCCTCAACATCCCCTAGGGGTCTGAGGAACCTCCTCCCCAGCGAACCGGCTCCCAACCCAACCAGCCACCAACACCGAACAAGTGTTCCAGCTTTCCACTGGTGCCGTTCTGAGAATTTCTTCTTCGGTGAGTACTCCCCTTTGTTAACCATCTCCATTCGTTTCCGTGTCCTTGGCCTAGAGTTGTGCGCATGCCCAAGGATGTAGCCACCCTGTGGCGTAGTGAGATCTTCAACCCGGAGATGTCCGTCTTGAAGTTCCTCAATTCTCCATTAGTGGCTCCAGGAGTCCCCGGTCTCCAGCAGCGGCAAAGGACGCTTTACCACTGCGTGAGGTCAGTTTCCATTTCTGGTGGTTAAACAATGGGAACCTCACAATCGAAAATCCCTAGGAACATCCCCTTAGGGTGTCTCCTCCAAAACTTGGAAGCCTTGCATTTAGCTCAAGATTTAAAACAAAAGTGGCTAATTTTCCTCTCCACTGTGGCATGGCCGCAGTATAAATTAAACAAGCAATCTCAATGGCCACCAGATGGCACACTTGACTATAACATTCTATTAGATCTCTCTAATTTCTGCCAGAGATTATCTATGTCCAAGGCTTTTAGGACTTGCACTTTCACCCAGACCTGTGCGCCCAGTGTTCAATGGCCCAGGTCTTGTTAGCCAAAACCCGGCCCTCGGCCCCTACCTCAGCATCAGAGGAGAACTCCCTCCATTTCAGATAAGGCCGATGGTGGGGCACCTCCCTCCCGACCTCCCAAACCCCCTCCCTATGCTCCTCCCACCACCCCTCCCTCAGCCTCTCCTCTACCTCTCCCATTTCCGCCCACACTCGCTCCATGGCGCGGTAGTGGCCCCCACTAGTCAGCCCTCTACCAGTCAGCCTGCCCCAGCCCCCCTACCAGTCAGCCTGTCTCAACCTACCCTACTGGTCAGTCTGTTCCAACCTTAGCCGCCCCCTCCGAGAAGTCGCCAGAGCTGAAAGGCTAGTTAGAGTCCATGTCCCTTTTTCCTTGGCAGATCTTTCCAAAATTAAAAAACGACTTGGCGATTCCTCAGCCAACCCCACACAATATTCCAAAGAATTTAAGTACCTTTGTCAGGCATATGATCTAACCTGGCATGACTTACAGGTCATTTTGTCCTCCTCCCTTAACCAAGAGGAAAGAGAGTGTATTCTGGCAGCCGCCAGGCAACATGCAGATCAATGGCATTTAACCAACGCCACCGTCCTGTTAGGAAAGATGGCTGTCCTGTCCATAGAACCAGATTAGGACTACCAACCACAGCAACCTGGCCACCATAGGAAGGACATTATGATTCAATGTCTCTTGGCTGGTATGCAGGCAGCCTCTAACAAAGTGGTCAATTTTGATAAACTAAAGGAAATCATCCAACACCCAGATGAGAACCCGGCTTCCTTCCTAAATCGCCTTACAGAGGCACTAGCCCAATTTACCTGGCTAGACCCCACCTCCCCAGCCGGGGCAGCTGTCCTAGCCTCCTGTTTTATTTCCCAGTCAGCCTCAGATATTCTAAAAAAGCTAAAAATGTTTGAAGATAGGCCTCAAACCTCCATACAGGACTCAGTAAAATTGGCCTTTAAAGTTTTTAACTCCAGAGAAGAAGCGGCTAAGGCCACAGAGCTAGACAAGGAGAAAAGAAGGGCTGCGCTTCAGGCGCAAGCTTTAGTGGCTGCCCTCCAACCAGCATTGCCCACTCTGCCGGCAGGGAAGACACAGGGCAAGTCTCCTAAAGGCGCTTGCTTCAAATGCAGAGACCCCAAGCATTGGGCCAATAAGTGCCCTCAGGCAAAAGGGAGTCTACTGTCCAATCCTTGTTTCAAATGTAGAACAACTGGCCATTGGGCCAATATGTGCCCAAATCCTTGCCCGCCTACCGCGCCATGTCCAGTGTGCCATCAAGAAAGGCATTAGAAGTCTCATTGCCCCACCATCAGGACGGGTGCCGTGCCTCAACGTGGTGCCTCTCCTCAAGGGTCAGACGACTCCTTCCAGCTCCTACATCTTGACGATGATTGATGGTGCCCACACTCAGAGACCCCAGTCACCCTCGCCGAGCCCAGGGTAACACTGCAGGTAGCAGGTAAGCCAATTTCTTTTCTCCTCATTACGGAGGCTACCTACTCAGTTTTGCCATCCTATAGTGGACCTAGCCAACTCTCCACTATTTCAAGTAGAAGTAGACAGTAAGCCATCTAACCCTCGCCAGACCTCAATGTTACACTGTTGCCTAGACTCAATGTTAAACTATTGCCTGGACTATGCATGTTTTGCCCACTCTTTCCTCATTATGCCCTCATGTCCCACTCCCCTCTTAGGACGAGACATCTTAACCAAACTCTCCATAGAGACACATCAATTGTCGGTAACCCTACTTCCCCTTGCCCTTACCAGACTACAGGCGACACCTAGAAGCCCTACAGGCTTTAGCCCATTTGAACTAGTTTACCGGCGCCCTCTTGCATTACGAGAACTTCCTATTCTTCCCACACCGATGGCACCCTACTTGCCCTATCTCTCTCTTTTAAGACAACTACTTAGAGAACATGCCAAAAGGTCACTTCCCCCACCTACACCAGACACCCCCTCGGCCCTTTCTCCAGGTGACCAAGTTCTACTCAAGGATCTACATGCAAAGGGCCTTACTCCTAAGTAGAAAGGCCTATATACAGTAATTCTTATCACTTTTACAGCAGCCAAGCTTTTAGGTCACAGTTCCTAGGTCCATTTTACCCAGTTGAAGAAAGCCCAGCCTCCTCAGGCTAAGTGGCAGTCCACCCAACTGTCACCCACCCGTCTAAAAATAACCAAGACAGAAACAAGCTAGATGAGCCACACCCTCCTCAAATTTTCCCGTTTCCTCACTATTCTTCATCTCAACTTAACTGACTTTTCCCTCACAAACCCCACAGATACCCTCCTCCCCGACCCATCCCCCAACCAGTAGGTCTCCCGACTTTTTACTCTCATAGACGACCTAGCTTGGCAAGGTGCCCTTTGTGATTTCAGCAATGTTGAACTTACTCTCTACACTTTTGCCACCATTATTATGGTTCACTCTAATCCCCCTAGTTACTCCTACTAATCCTAACTTTGTATAGAAATTTTCTATAACTGAAACCTGGTCTACAGACAACCAGGTACACTCAGTCATGCAGGGCACTGCAGAATGTCCCCCCCAGGGCTGTCAATCTGCCCTCTCCCTAAACTTTTCCCTAAGTTCCATCACTGGAGGCCTCCCGGCCATATGTTTCTTATATGACCAAACAGAATATAATTGTAAGAACCACTGGCAAGAAACCAACCTAAGGTGTCCATACAATTACTGCAAAATCCATCCTTTATATGACTTCTTTGCACAATCTCAACATAAAAATATGTTTCAAAGCCCTTTGCCAGGAACATATAGTCTTATTATTAATGATCCCTGGGACCCTCGGTAGGCCCAGGGAGTAAAAGGTGGACTATATGCATCAACGTCTTCCTCATATCCCACCTCAACCATCCAGGTAAAGAGAATATATGTTCAGCAAGTACAACTCCCTAAGGGTGTACAGACCCTACAAAATTTAACCTCAGCCGTAAAATCTCATGAACAAAAAATACAGAAGCTGTTAAGCCCCCCAAACCCCCCTAACAATTAGGACCCATTCTCATGGCTAACACTTATTCACCAAGGACTTAACTTAACCCAGGCTGCCGGAGTAAGAAACCTCTCCCACTGCTTCCTTTGCGCTGCACTCGGAAAAGCTCCCTTAGTGGCAGTCCCTCTACCAGCCGCTTTCAATATCACCACCAACTCTACCAGCTCCTCTCAAGCAACATCCTTGCCTCAAGTCCCATTGTACCATAATCCACAGAGTCAAACCCTTCCTTTTTGCTAGCTACTCTACTCCCAACTCTTCATGGTGTAATCACACCCAAGCTCCCAAGGGAACCCAGACGGCCCCCGTTGGCGGCTACTTCTGGTGTAACCAAACTTTATCTAAAACTCTTAATCCCACCTCCATCACCCAATCCCTTTGCGTTCTGGTGTCTTTAGTGCCTAGTTTAACCCTTTATGGTGAAGCAGAATTGTCCGAGCTAGCTTCACAGATTACCACTTCTAGCAATAAAATTCAAAAACGGGCCGTTTTTCTTCCCTTAGTTATTGGGGTTTCCCTAACAACATCCCTAGTAGCCTCAGAACTTGGAACAGGGGCCCTCACCCACTCAATTCAGTCCACACAGACCCTCTCCACTCAGGTCCAAGCAGCCACAGAGGCTTCAGCTGAAAGCCTAGCCTCTTTACAACGTCAAATCACCTCAGTAGCCCAGGTAGCAGCACAAAATAGGTGGAAATTAGATCTTCTTACAGCTGAAAAAGGAGGAACATGCCTCTTCCTAGGAGAGGAGTGTTGCTGCTACATAAATGAATCAGGCCTGGTTGACACCAACGTCCAAACATTAAACAAAATCAAAAAGGAGCTTCAACAATTTAATGCCCTCTTAACCCCCGGACCACTGGTATGGCTGCTGCCTGTAGTACAGCAGATGCTTCCATTCCTAATTCCCATACTAATCCTCTGCCTTATGTTATGTCTTGCCCCCATTCTAATAAAATTTCTCTGAGCCAGGGTCCAAGAAATCACCCAAGTCACCTTCAACCAAATGCTCCTGCATCTCTACGTCCAACTGCCAACCTCAGACCCTAACTACGCCCCTTAACAGCAGGAAGCAGCCAGACAGACAATGGCGCCCCAAATTCTTATAATCAATAAGAAGTTGGACTGTTTGGGTGAGGGCAAGGGGACAAAATGGAGGAAGGTGAACAAGATGGAGCAGTACCTGTTGCTTCCAGGTTCTTCATCACCAACTTACCCGCGTGCGGGAAAATGCAGCCTGCGCCCGGGAAAATGCAGATCAACTGAGCATGCGCCACGTGACGTCAATCTAGGAAAACCAAAACCTACCTAGCC
>NW_012101440.1:15671-17998 GCF_000951045.1 Mandrillus leucophaeus | reverse complement strand
TACCCATTCAGTCATTCTAACTCTTATAAGTGGAGGATTTAATCGGTTTACATTCCAGATTTTTATTAATATGTGAGACTTTCTGCCGAGACCAGCTCAGTCGGGGAGACCCTAACCCAGTGGTGCTAGAGGAATTAAAGACACACACACAGAAATATAGAGGTGTAAAGTGGGAAATCATGGGTCTCACAGCCTTCAGAGCAGACAGCCACGAACAGAGATTTACCCACATATGTACTAACTCAAGCCAGTGATAAGCATTGTTTCTATAGATTATAGATTAACTAAAAGTATTCCTTATGGGAAGCAAAGGGATGGGCCAAAATAAAGGGATGTGTTTGGCTAGTTATCTGTAGCAGGAGCATGTCCTTAAGGCACAGATCACTCATGCTATTGTTTGTGGTTTAAGAATGACTTTAAGCAGTTTTCCACCCTGAGTGGGCCAGGTGTTCCTTGCCTTCATTCCGGTAAACCCACAACCTTCCAGCGTGGGCGTCATGGCCAAGATGAACATGACACAGTGCTCCAGAGATTTTGTTTATAGCCAGTTTTGGGGGCAGTTTATGGCCAGATTTTGGGGGGCCTGTTCCCAACAGCTTTGTTTCTGTCACATTGTTGTTTTCTGGTTGTTTTATATGTCCTTTGTTACTGTCTTTTTCTCTTATTGCTTGTCATTATGGTTTGGCGGATTTCTGTAGTAGGACCATTTGAGACCTTTCTCTTCCTCTTCTGTGTGATTGCTTTACCAGTGAGTTTTACACTTGGGTATGTTTCCATGGTGATAATGTGGAAATGTCGAAAACGTTGTCCTTTCAATTCCAGGTTTAGGACTTTCTTGAGCATTTCCTGTATGCCCTGTCTAGTGGTAATGAAGCCTTTCAGCATTTGCTTGTCTTGGAAAGATAATTTCTTTTTTAATTATGAAGAATAATTATGCTTGGTTTATTACTCTCGGCTTGGCAGTTCTTTTCTTTTAGGACTTTGATTATGCTATCCTATTCTCTTCTGGCTTGTAAGATTTCTGCTAAGAAATCTGCTGTTAGAGCTGGGCACGATGGCTCACACCTGTAATCCCAGCATTTTGGGAGGCTGAGGTGGGCAGATCATGAGGTCAAGAGATCGAGACCATCCTGGCCCACATGGTGAAATTCTGTCTCTACTAAAAATACACACACATGCACACAAAATCAGCTGGATGTGATGGCGTGTGTCTGTCATCCCAGCTACTTGGGAGGCTGAGGCAGGAGAATCACCTGAACCCAGGAGGCAGAGGTTACAGTGAACCAAGATTGTGCCACTGCACTCCAGTCTGCAACATAGCAAGACTCTGTCTTAAAAAAAGAAAAAAGAAAAAGAAAAAAAAAATCTGCTGTTAGTCTAATGGGGTTTCCTTTATAGGTAACTAAACGCTTTTCTCTTGCTATTTTTAGGATTTGCATTTTACCTAGACTATAGAAAGTCTGATTACATGCCATGGAGAGCAACTTTTTGCATTGGACTTTTCTCAGAATTGTTGAACATTTTGTATCTGAATGTCTAAATCACTTGCTAGAGTTGGGAATTATTCATCTATTCTTTCATTAAATAGGTTTTCTAATATGTTCTTTGTCTCTTTTCTCTTGAGGATACCAATAATTTGAATATTTGGTTGTTTATGTTGCACCAAATGTCACAAAGTCTTTGCTCATTCTTTTTGTGTGTGTGTTTTTGTCTTTTTGAATTATTTCACAATGTACATCTTCAAGATTTGGAATTCTTCCTTCTGCCTGACCTAGTATTGTTGGTTGTTGAAGCTTTCAAATGTATTTGGAATTTCATGTCATGAATTCTTTAATCGAGAATTTCTGTTTTTTAAAAAAAATCTATATCTTTTGTGAACTTCTTATTCATATCCTGAATTATTTTTATGTTTTCTTTGTGTTTTTTTCAGAATTCTTTTGTATCTCACTGAACTTCTGTAAAATAAATGTTTTGAATCCTTTATGTGGAATCTTGATAATTTCTTTTTGATTAAGATCTATTGTGTTCCTTTGGGGCTTTTTTTTTTCTTTTTTGCTTTTTCATGTTTCTGTGTTCTAACATTAACATTTTTGCATCTGATATAACAGCCAGTTCTTCCTATTTTTGAATTTTGTTTCATTGTGGAGAACTTCTTCCTGAAGATAAGTCTATGGTGTTGGTTGTGTGGGGTACTTTGGATTTGATTCTGGGTGTAGTACACAGTAGAGTACTATGGTCTCTGTATAATTTCTTTGGCTGTAGACAATATTAATGGTATCTGTGATTTCTTCTGTGCATTAGGGTGTGGTTATTAGTGAGACTGTGGT
>NW_012101440.1:9888-11056 GCF_000951045.1 Mandrillus leucophaeus | reverse complement strand
GTGCGGGAAAATGCAGCCTGCGCCCGGGAAAATGCAGATCAACTGAGCATGCGCCACGTGACGTCAATCTAGGAAAACCAAAACCTACCTAGCCAGGCCTATGGAAATGCCCCTGTCCCACTCATGGCCCTCCCCTTTCCTTTAACAATGTATAAAAGTCCGCCGCTGGCAGGAGCTGGTGTGACTTCTTCGGCCCCTCTTACTTGTGGACTGGAGAAACTCACCCGAGAGCACTGGCGCGACTTCCCTGGCCCCATACCTGAGGACCGGAGAACCTCACCCGAGAGTGTGTGCATATTTGCAATAAAAGGCTGCTGCTTTCTTATGTACTTTGGCCTCATGTTTAATTATTTAGCTCTCCTAAATTAAATTAAATTAAACAAAACAATTTCAATTTTTGAAAATTTGTTGAGACTTGTTTTGTGGCTTAATATAGGCTCTCTCCCAGAAAGTGTTCCGTGTGTTCATGAAAAGAGTGTATATTCTGTAATGTTAGATAGAATGCTGTGTAAATATCTGTTGGTGTAAAATTCAGTTTAAATCCAATGTTTCTTTCTTGATTTTCTGTGTAGATAATCTGTCTCATGCTGAGGTTGGGATGTTGAGTCCCCTTCTCTTATTGTGTTGGAGTCTATCTCTCTTGCTAGATATAGTAATACTTGTTTTATGAATCTAGGTGCTCCTGTGTTTAGTGCATATATATTTAGAATTGTTCTATTCTCTTCTTGGATGGATCTCTTTATGATCATGTGATGGCCTTCCTTATCATTAAAAAAAATTGTTCTTGACTTACAGTTTATTGTATCTGCTATAAGTATAGCTACTCCTGCTCACTTTTGGTTTCCATTTGCATAGATAACCTCTTGCCATTCTTTTACCTTCTGTCTCTACGGATTCTGGTGAGGTGGTGTTACCGGTGAGTTTTTTTGTAAGCAGAATATAGTTAGATCATGTTTTCTACCCATTCAGTCATTCTAACTCTTATAAGTGGAGGATTTAATCGGTTTACATTCCAGATTTTTATTAATATGTGAGACTTTCTGCCGAGACCAGCTCAGTCGGGGAGACCCTAACCCAGTGGTGCTAGAGGAATTAAAGACACACACACAGAAATATAGAGGTGTAAAGTGGGAAATCATGGGTCTCACAGCCTTCAGAGCAGACAGCC
>NW_012101440.1:0-7433 GCF_000951045.1 Mandrillus leucophaeus | reverse complement strand
ATGGTGGGCTGATTCTCTGGGTCCCAAGCAGTGTGCATTGTTAGCGGCAGCTGTGATAGGCTGGGTGGGATGCCCATAGGTGGTGTTTGCAGGTAGGTGACAGCTAAGGTGATAGCACCCAACCTCAGGTACCCAGGAGGAGTGCACAGGTGCCCAAAGTGGTGGATTGGGTTGAGAAATTCCCAGGCCCCGGGGCTGCATTCTCTGTCTCAGTAGGAGGGGTCAATGAAACTGTCTCTTCATCATTAAATGCTATACCAATTAGTCCCTTAATTTTCTTTTTGACTAAAGGACTAAAACATTTATTATAGTTTAGATCTACTGGTTGTTTTTTCACTCGCTGTATGTCTAAAATCCCTTTGGTTTTTTATTTGTTTGTTTGTTTGTTTCTGAGACAGAGTCTCACTCTATTGCCCAGGCTGGAGTGCAATGGTGTGATCTTGGCTCACTGCAACCTCTGCCTCCCGTGTTCAAGTGATTCTCCTTCCTCAGCCTCCTGAGTAGCTGGAATTACAGGTCCGTGCCACCATACCTAGCTAATTTTTGTATTTTTAGTAGAGACAAGGTTTCACCATGTTGGTTAGGCTGGTCTTGAACTCCTGAGTTCGTGATCTGCCCACCTCAGTCTCCCAAAGTGTTGGGATGACAGGCATGAGCCACCGCACCTGGCCTAAAATCCCTTTATTTTTTGATAGATATATTCAAGGTGTGTTAGCTTAATTTAATCATCACACATGGTATATATATATCAATACATCAAACAATATCTCACAAATGTATTATACTTTGTCAATTAAAATTATACATATATATTTGAAAAAGGTATTGTTTTCCGGGAATAGAATCTAGTTTCACAGCATTTTCCTTTTAGGACTCTAAAGATGTTGCTCATCTGTCTCCTTATTTGCATTGTTTCCAGTGAAATACCTGCTGTCATCTGTATTATTATTATTAGTTTTTTCACTTTCTGCTTTATCAATTTTCTCTTCTTCTGTGCTTTTCAATAAATACATGTTTGTTTGTTTTTTACCCAGAATTATAGAGTGAACTTGAGAAACAATCTATAGGGAGAGCTTTTTGACTATTGGTTGTAAATTTTTAGAAACAGTTGTTCACTTCTTGTTTTATTAGGTCACAGGCTAATTTCCTCAGAGTACTCTTATATTGAAGAATGTCATAATTGATTTTATTGGTCATCCCTAAAACCATAAAACCCTAAAAGCAAACCTAGGCAATACCATTCAGGCCATAGGCATGGGCAAGGACTTCATGACTAAAACACCAAAAGCAATGGCAACAAAAGCCAAAATAGACAAATTGGTTCTAATTAAACTAAAGAGCTTCTGCACAGCAAAAGAAACTACCATCAGAGTGAACAGGCAACCTACAGAATGGGAGAAAAATTTTACAATCTATTCATCTGACAAAGGACTAATATCCAGAATCTACAAAGAAACAAATTTACAAGAAAAAATCAAACAAAAAGTGGGCAAAGGATATGAACAGACACTTCTCAAAAGAAAACATTTATGTAGCCAACAGACACATGAAAAAATGCTCATCATCACTGGCCATCAGAGAAATGCAAATCAAAACCACAATGAGATACCATCTCACACCAGTTAGAATGGCGATCATTAAAAAGTCAGGAAACAACAGGTGCTGGAGAGGATGTGGAGAAATAGGAACACTTTTACACTGTTGGTAGGACTGTAAACTAGTTCAACCATTGTGGAAGACAGTGTGGCAATTCCTCAAGGATCTAGAACTAGAAATACCATTTGACACAGTGATCCCATTACTGGGTATATACCCAAAGGATTATAAATCATGCTGCTATAAAGACACATGCACATGTATGTTTATTGTGGCAGTATTCACAATAGCAACGACTTGGAAGCAACCCAAATGTCCTTTGTAGGGACATGGATGAAGCTGGAAACCATCATTCTGAGCAAACTATCGCAAGGACAGAAAACCAACCAGTGTATGTTCTCACTCATAGGTGGGAATTGAACAATGAGAACACTTGGACACAGGGTGGGGAACATCACACACCGGGGCCTGTTATGAGGTGGGGGCAGTGGGGAGGGATAGCATTAGGAGACATACCTAATGTAAATGACGAGTTAACAGGTGCAGCTAACCAACATGGCACATGTATACATGTGTAACAAACCTGCACATGTACCCTAGAACTTGAAGTGTAATAATGAAAAAAAATATTGGTCATCTTGACTAAAGCATGGTGCCTAGATAAGTGGTCATGCATTATTCTGGATGATTTGTAAGGATGTTTGTTGGATGAGATTAACATACAAATAGCTAGACTTTGAATAAAGTAGATTGATGTCTATCATGTGGGTGGGCTTCATTCAATTCATTGAAGGTGTAAATTAAGCAAAACACTGACCTTCCTCGAGGAAGATGGAACTCTGCAGCAGACAGCACTGGGATTTGAACTGCAGTATCAGTCAACTGACCCACAAACAGCTGGTTGGTTTGTGTCCAGCGTTTGCAAGATGAATGGACAACACCCTGTTTGGAAGTCCACCTGTTTGATCAAAGAAGGTAAAAACAGAAGAGCTCTTGTGGACTTAATTGCATAGTGTTTTCTTAGCAGTGGTGGAAGAATTGAACAATGATAAAGCTCCTATGTTTTAATTTTTACTGACTTACAGGGAGTGACTAATGGCCAGGCCGTATAATTAATCAGGAGAGCAATGGGAAAGTTACCTATGAAAAGAACGCCCATATGAGGCAAGTCCTGTGGAAATCACAATGGTAATTTGAGGGGTTGATTAATGTAAGATCTGTTGATTCCTGATATAGATTGGATGTTGTTCTTTTGCAGATCTCATGTTGAAATGTGATCCCCAGTATTATAGGTGGGGCTTGGAGGGAGGGAGGTGGTTGGATCACGAGGTCAGTTTCTCATGAATCATTTAGCACCGTCCCCTCAGTGCTGTTCAGTGCCTCTCAGAATAACTCCCTTCCAGGTTTGGAAGGTGATTGAAATCAACAAGAATTTGTCTCCAAGTGGTTGCCAGGTGCACCTGAAATTCCAGCTATGAGAGCAGCTGAGGCAGAACGATATCTTGAGTCCAGGAGTTAGATTTTACCCTGAGCAACATTTGAGGCCAGCCAGGGAAACATATCAAGACCACATCTCAAAAAAATCCACGTTGCTTGTGGTGATCACCTGAGTCCATGAAATAAGTAGACATTGGGGTCTTAGCAATGCAGAGATAGGTGGAATCAAGAAATATTCCTCTTGCATTCCACACATCACAGCACAAAATACACATAAGAAGGGCTTTCTTTAACAAAAAAAAAAGAGAGATAGCATATGGCTATGTGGCAGATTCTTTTATGGGAAGGCTTTGAAACTACATAGCTGGCAAGTTAGACTGATACCATTAGCCCCAGGAAGCAGCAAATGGGTCTTGGCAGGAATAGATCCTCACCCTGCAGAGAGCTTTGTTGAGCTGGTGGTAGGTGTGTTACCAAACTAAACTGGGGTCCACTCACCTGGGGCAGTAAAAGCAAACATCCACACTGAGATTGTAGTGGGAGAAAGGAGGGCATTTATGTGCAGGGCGCCGAACAAGGAGAATCGGGCAGCTCATGATTAAGTCCCAACATTTTTGATGGCTCACAAGCAAGGATTTTTAAAGGCAGGGGCAAATTTCGGGAAAGCAGAGTTACAGGCAACATCATAAATCAATGCATAGAAGTGATGCACTGCTTCAGCCTTAAAAGGTGGAAAATCCTGGTGAGGGAGCTTACAGGTCTTAGGTAGATTTAAAGATTCTCTGATCTGTGATAGATAAGGAAGCAAAGCTTCCTTACACTGCTTCCTTACACAGCTTGGGGGAGTAGAGAGGAATGTTCAGGCCAGGCCTGTGGCCTTGACTCTCTCCAGTCTCCTCAGGAAGAAATTTAGAACAAAGAACGGCGGTCAGAGTTCAGTCCTCAGTTTCCCCTTTATAAGGTCTCCCTGTCAGTGTATCCATTAGGTGAGATTCCATGTTTCTGAAAAACAACTCAGGGACATATGTTAAGATGTTATTTTCAGTTTCTGTTGAGAATCAAACATCTTGTGACCTAACTTCCTTGGCTATTGTTTTAAGCTATCATTACCTTCTTGTTTATAATGTCACTCACTTCCTTTTTAGGGCTGGCTAGGTGCCTGGAGTTTCTCTTGAAGGAACTGAAGGTTTTTCTTTATTTCCAGGTTGGGAGGCCCTGGCAGGCTTCTAAGAGAGGTTCCTCCTCTATCTCAGATGCAAATGCTCGGAGTGCTACAAAGAACTTGAATGGGAGGTACTGCAACCATGTGGACCACTGAGTCACATTTCTTTACACCGGAAAATGCACCTGCTCAAAATATCCAACAATGGTCAGAGAGACATCCTCCTCAAAGGAAGAGTTCCACAGAGAATTAAAATAGCCAATTGAAACATTGGGTGTGTAAAGCAAGAGTGGGGAAACAAGCACGAAGGGTGGGCTTATACACCTTCATGAGTGTGCTCACACTTGACATGAGAGTATCCTCTCTTTTCCTGGTGGATCAGGGGAAGGTGCGGGTGTGATCTACACATATTCCTTCCCATGGTGGGAGGACACTGGAATAATGACTGTAATTCACCTCAACTTGCTTTTCACATCCCTGATGCAGTGGTCCCAGGACTAGAGATGCAAATAGAGTCCAGAAACAGGAATTATTCCTAAGCAAGAAACTGTAAATATATTTTATGTCCTTTATGTAATAATTCCTAAGGGCCTGGAGAAGTAGGTTGTGCCTTCACTGCATCTGGCAAAGTTGGGGCTAACACTCAATGCAGCTGTATTGCCTGGGGTCAGATAGTCACCCAGTTCTCTACCTGCATAACCCTCCCCTCTATGAACTGGAACGGATGACAGGAGACACTTGCTGGAGCAATATTGGTCCCTGCAGTCCAAGCCAGCACAGCAGCAGAACCTAGTGTTCCTTCCAAAATTATAAATGTTTAGTATAAACGAAGAGAAGGAGAAATAGTAGCTGAGGGTAAATGAATGAATAAATGGGTTATGTAATGAGGAAAATTCAATGTTACATGAACTACTCGAAAGAGGTATAAGCAAGAGATAGTATTGTCTCTTAGCTCATTTTCACCAGATGCCTGAAAGGGTGCAGCCGTATGTTGCTGAGACTGTTCCTATTTTTGGACTGCACTGGGATAATTGTTAATGACCAAAGAGGATTCTGGTAATGTGCCAGGATCTTTTCACTGTTATGATTCTTCTGGTGTAGGAGATCTGTGATTGGCCAGGCACAGTGGCTCACGCTTGTAATTCCATCAGTTTGGGAAGCAATGGTAGGAACATCATTTAAGGTCAGGATTTCAGACCAGCCTCTGCAAAATAGTGAGACCCATTCCTATAAAACATTTAAAAATTAGTTGGGCATGGTGGTGTGCATCTGTAATGCTATCTACTCAGGAGGCCAAGGCAGAAGGATCACTTGAGTCCAGGAATTCGAGGTTACAGTGAGCTGTGATTGTGCCTCTGCATTCTACCCTGGGCAGCAGAGCAAGAGATTGTCTCTAAAATAAAATAATAAATATTATAAAAAGAGATAATGTGGTGAAAACCAGGGTGTGATCTGTGTTCCAATAAAAATATTTGTTCTTTGTCCCTGTTTCCTGACAACCAGGTTCGAAAACATTTGCAATCTCCTAAGTGATAAACATGACTTCAGTAGGGCAATGAGTTGACTATGGGGTGAGGGGCTCCTAGATAGCTTCAGCATGGGGGCTGGTTGCCAGAAACACGAAGCTGTGATTGGAGGATTAGAACTTTTAGCCCCATCCCTAAAGTGTAGAAAGGAAAGAGGGGCTCGAGGTTGAGTTCAGTCACACAATGGCTGGTGATTTAATTAATCTTGCCTATACAATGAAATTTACATAGAAACCTCTAGAGATTGGGTTTCGGAGAGCTTCCCAATTGGTGAGCACATCCCTCTGTCCATGTGCTGGGAGGGTGGTGAACTCCATCTCCATGGGGACAGAGGCTCCTGTGCTCAGATCCCTTCCAGACCTCACCCTGTGCACCTCTTCATCTGGCTGCCCATTTGTATCCTTTATAAGTGCTATGGTTTGAATGTTTCCCCAAAAAAGCATGTGTTGGATATTTCATCCCAAATGCAACATTTTTAAGAAATGGGACCTTTGAGAGGTGATTGGACCATCAGAGCTCTGCCTTCATTAATGGATTAAGGCTCATCATAAAAGGACCTGAGGCTGTCACTTTGACCTCCTTTTCCCCCCACCTCTCACCCTCTCTTGTCCTTTTGTTTTCTACCAGATACAGTCCCTTGATCTGGGAATTCCCATCCTCCACACCATGAATGAAACAAATTTCTGTTTGTTATAAGTTATCCAGTCTCGGGTGTTCTGCTATAGTGGCATAATTTAAACCAGGGGTCCCTAATCCCCGGGCTGCGGACTGGTACAAGTTTCTGGCCTGATAGGAACCAGACCGCACAGCAGGAGGTGATCAGTGGGCGAGAGAGCATGAGCATGACCACCAGAGTTCCGCCCCCTGTCAGATCAGTGGCCGAATTAGATTCTCATAGAAGCACAAACTCTATTGTGAGCTCTGCATGCGAGAGATCTAGGTTGCATGCTCCTTATGAAACACTAATGCCTGGTCATCTGAGGTGCAACAGTTTCATCCAAAACCATTTCCCTCTGCCTTCCACCACCTCCACTGGTCCATGGAAGAACTGTCTTCCGTGAAACTGGTCCCGGGTGCCAAAAAAGTGGGGATTTAAGCTACAACAATAAAAGAAACTGCAATACTGAGTGTGAATGGAAAATAAAATTTCAGGACTCCAAATTCACTATACCAAAGGGAAAAGTTAAGTTTGGAGACTGAGTGATGGAAAAATTGCCTTTCTTTTGATCCTAAACAAATAACTGCAAAGATAGAAGACCCCAGATCTCCCCAGGTGGCCTCCCTCACAAACTGCTCACAAAACAATTCCTCGAGGGCCCCAACATGTGTACTCTAAAACAGAGTTTCATTGCCTTCCTCCCGACAATGTAAATTAACAGCTTATCTTCACAGGCACAAGACAAAGACAAAGACATCATCCCTTCATCCTGCCCCCATCCCCGTGACTTTTCTACCCAAAGTGTACTTTATCTTATGTAAAATGCAGATGTCCTGAGCATGAGATGAATGCATAGTTGACTGTTTTTTTTCCTCTCCTGGCTGCTCTTTCCCCTATAAATATTGAAGTCCTCAAAACCCTGTTAGGAAAAAGCATGGGCCACAGACGCTACAATGATTTGTGTCTTTGTTTCCAAGGTGTGTCTTCAGCTCGGCAAAATAAACCTCTAAACTGACTGAGACCTGTCTCAGACACTTTTTGGCTTTTTTTTTTT
>NW_012101439.1:87052-93917 GCF_000951045.1 Mandrillus leucophaeus | reverse complement strand
GATTGAATGCTTCTAGTATTTATTAAGAGTTAAATGGGTTGATTTCTTTGTCTGAGTCTGTATTTTATGGTATTTCTAATTTCCCACCTTAAATGCTTCCGTTATTTTGCCACTTTGGGGATTCTGTTACATAAAGCACTCCTCGCTTTGCCAGTGGTTCTCTTGATCTTCATACTTCTTAGATTTGCCTTTGCCTGTTGCCAAGGATGGCTTACCTGAAGGAAGTTTTTACCAAAACACAGGTCTTGTAGCATCTCCCTCATTGCCTTTATAGTCCCTGGGGCCTGAGTTAGATTCCTTTTTCTCCTGGTAGGGGTGTAGAAAAAAGTGAAACTAAGAGAATGAAGGTCTGTTAAAGTGGCTAGGGATCTCAGGGGGTGGGTAGATGACGCAGGAGGAGTGATATTATTTAGGGTTTGAATTTCACTGTGTATTCAAATTAACAGGCTTTTTCAAATGTAGTAATACAAAATGTATACTGGATAAGAGGTTGAAATAGAGTTTGGGGTTATACATTATCTACAGATAATTGACAATTCGTTTTCCCTTTGGGCTTATAAAATTATACTAAGCACAGTTATTGTTTTTTGGTGAAGACTTTCTTAATAAGGTAACACTTGAATTGAGTCTTTTCAGGTGGTTTAGGGGAGAAGGGACTCTCCTGGAAGAGGAAATGTCATTTCAGAGGCATAGAGGGATGGAAGACAATTATATATTAATTATAAGTGGACTGTTATTGTTAGAGCACAGGACGTAGGAGGAGAAAGAAAGTTAAGGTAGGAGAAGTGGCAGAATAGGATCGTGAAGGGTCTTAAAGGCCACGTACACTGCTAGAGATAGGCAGCTTTCTGAAAAACTTTAAGTGAGTATGCTATTATGATCAGATTTCTATCTTAGAAAACTCATTGATTTTATCAAAAATATGTATCATTGTTGGGGTAAGGTTTTGTAGGTAGAAGGTGGCCATTTAATAGACCATAGCAATAGTTCGGGAAAGAGATGACAGTGGGTGGGGACTGATTCCAGAGATATTTATGAAGCAAAATCTCTGGAATTTGGTGACTGAGTGGATAAAAGACATGAGGGGAAAGGAATTAAGAAGGGCTGCAGTACATACCAGATAGATAATAGTTGAACTTTCACAGGTTAGATTGTTGTGTTGGAGGAGAAACTTTGAATTTTTATTTCATATATTTATTAATCACTTGTGTTTTTGTAAACAGAAAGCATACATTACTATTATATATATGTATGTGTACATATAGCTATATGTCTATGTACATCTACACATGCACACATGTATGTGTAGATATACACATGCACACATGTATGTGTAGATATACACATGCACACACATGTGTAGATATACATATACACATACACATATATGTATATATACACATATACACATACCCATATGTGTGTATACACATATACATATACATACACATATATGTGTGTATACATATACATACACATACACATATATGTGTGTATACATAACACATATATGTATACTTAGACATACACACATACATATGTGTATACATATACACAAATATATATATGTGTATACATTCACACACAACATATATGTGTATACATACATATACACACATATATGTGTATACACACATACAGATATGTGTATACACACACATATATACGCACAGATATGTGTATACACATATACATATATATGCACAGATATGTGTATACACATATACATATATATGCACAGATATGTGTATACACATATACATATATACGCACAGATATGTGTATACACATATACATATATACACACACAGATATGTGTATACACATATGCATATATATACACAGATATGTGTATACACAGACACCCACACAGATAAGTGTATATACATGTACACAGATACCCACACAGATATGTGTATATACATATACATACATACCCACACAGGTATGTATATATACATATACATATATACACACACAGATATGTGCTATACATATACATATATACACATACACAAATATATGTGTATATATATATTTTTGAGAACGAGTCTCGCTCTGTCACCAGGCTGGAGTGCGGTGGTGCTATTTCAGCTCACTGCAAACTCTGCTTCCCGCGTTTAAGCAATTCTCCTGCCTCAGCCTCCCGAGTAGCTGAGACTACAGGTGCCTGTCACCACGCCCAGCTAATTTTTGTGTTTTTAGTAGAGACGGGATTTCACCATGTTGGCCAGGATGGTCTCAAACTCCTGACCTTGTTATCCGCCCGCCTCGGCCTCCCAAAATGCTGGGATTACAGGGGTGAGCCACCACGCCCGGCCTACTATTACATTTTTTAAAGAGAAAAAGTCTCAGATTTCTGGTTACAGAACTAGGTATACATGAGGAACAAATATAAAGAAGGAAGATTAGAAGTTCAGTTTTGGGCTTGCTGAATTTAAAGTGTCTCAAAAGACCTTCAAGTATTATCAAGAGATAAAGTCCTTTCCTAGATTTCAGGCCTGAAGGAAAAATAGCATCTGGTTCAAAGTTTTAAGTCTCTGGCTGTGGAAACTAAGTCACACATCCAGGCTAGATGCAGAACTAGCGTTAGAAGTCAGAGTCTCAACTCCTAGTTTATGGTTCTTCTGCTGCAGAAAGAGAGCATCTCTGGAACCCTGAGGTACCCTTCTGAGAGAATTTAGCCAATGCTTTTCCATCTGAGACTAACTTCAGTTTATTCAGCCCTTCTCAAGTGTAAACATAGGTCCTCCTAGCCTGTCAATTTAATGGTCTTTCATAATTTTAAATGTTGTTTGGGAAATTATGATCCTGTATCAATTCTCTAGGTAAAGAGCAATCTGCTCATTTAACCCTTCTTATAGTGTGGAAGGCAGGTTTGCAGAGGCAATGTACAATGCTTTTTGGAACCATCTGAAGGAACAACTATTGAGTACTCCTCCTGACTTCACCTGTGCTCTTGAACTTCTAAAAGATGTTAAGGAGGTGAGTAACCAACTCCCATTCGTGGATGGGAAGTTCCTGGGCATCTCAGAACCTTGGATCGTCAATGGCTATTAATATATCAAGTAGCATACTTTTTTATTAACGTGACCTACTACTTAAATAGATACGATGGGGCAGCTTCCATTTTATTTGTATGAGATGAAACTTGACCATTGGGCGATTACTATAACAATATATAACTCAAATAAACAAATTCTTACTGAAACCCCACTATGGTCTATGTGTTTCAGAAGCCCAGAGATGAATAGGAGAGCCCTTGCCCACAAGGAACTTACCTGTTTGAGTCAAAAGGCTATTTCAAGGGAACCTTAAAGATTCCAAATTTGCTACTTTATCCTCACACTTTGGAGTAAAACAATCTAAAAATGTCTTTATCCTTTATTAAGAATGACTCATCTCCTTGTGGTGGTGTGTATTTCATATTTCTAATATCCTACACATTTAAAACCACATTCTTATTTTTATTCATATTTTTACCTCATTCTACCTAAAAAATAATAATGACTACTAATATAACTGATCCCAGTGAAACCTTGAATGGTAATTGTCCTCTAAACAGAGAGAAATAATACTCTCTAAGAGAGTTAGAGACTCAGTTTTCTGCCCCCCAGAGGACATAATCTGGGATGCCTTTGGCCTAAGAGTATAGTTCATTGGAGAAAGTTTGAGGTTCTAAACAGAACTTGGCTCCTTTGATTTCCTTTGTTGGGCAGACCTTGCTATCACTGCTATTACCATGGCAGAACCGCCTAAGAAATGAGATAGAAGAAGCTCTGGACACAGATCTCCTCAAGCAGGAAGCAGAACATGGGGCCCTGGATGTCCCTCATCTTTCTAACTACATTCTCAATTTGATGACTCTGCTATGTGCACCAGTTCGAGATGAAGCGATACAGAAACTAGAGACCATAACAGATCCAGTGCACTTACTGAGGTGAGAGTCTAGATGTGCTGTCCCCCAAATCTGCCTTAGACCCTGTGCTGGAGAACTCTGAGCCAGATGCTGTGATATAGCCCCTGTCTTATCTAGCTCTTGTGTACTGACGACCTGACTAACACACCTTTTCTCCTTTCTGGATTATTGGCTTTTATTTTCCAAGGACAGTCTCCCAGGGTTCCTTTGATGATCTTTAGATCAGTTGGGTCTCCTTTATGTCGTGATACTGTTAAGACATTAAGGTACAGTAATTCTTTCTCCTATAGATTGCAAATTGCCTTTTCCCAGATGTTGTCCTGTTTGTCTCAACTCAAACCTTGTGAGGGGACAGGAAAGAGGATTATCCGTGTTTCACAGCTAGAAGAACCAGGACCTGGAATAGTAAAATGATCTGCTCAATGAGTTAGAAATTCAGTCACCCACATCCCAGCTACCCACATATAATTGTTAACACCTTGGTGATTTTCCTTTCACTGACTACCCTTTTTTTTTTTAAGGTGACAAAATGACTACAGGCGAAAGACCTCTAATATGGTAGTTAAAGTGTCAGGAGGTATAACTGTCCTTAGTTTTGCCATCAACTCACTCTATGGCCTTGGGTCACTGGTCACGATACCATTATTCATAAGTTGAAGTAGGACTATTTGTTTTTAAGGCTTTTTCTAACTCTCAGATACTCTGCTTTTATGGCTCCTTGCTTGGATTCCACCCTTCCACACTAGATTTCCTTTAATAGTGTAAATGTTCTGTTTCTCCCTATGGCAGGGGCATCTTCCGTGTTCTGGGCCTAATGAAAATGGACATGGTGAACTATACCATCCAGAGCTTCCGACCCTACCTGCAGGAGCATTCCATCCAGTATGAACAAGCTAAATTCCAGGAACTCCTTGATAAACAGCCCAGTATGTTTAAAATTTAAGGGCAAGAGAGGGGAAATTCGACCTCAGGTCTGCCTTCTTATAGCAATAGAGGCTATTTTCTATTTCTTGAAAAGGAAGATTCTTCCTTGGGCAAGGGGTAGGGAGAGGGAGTGTTTCTCTAAGATCGAAAGATCTACAAAATCACTTCTTTATAGACCAGGAGTATGTCTCAAAGCTGTCCTCTTTAAGCCTTGGAATTTTACGATGCATATTTCCTTCTCGTCATAGGTCTCCTCGATTATACCACAAAATGGCTAACCAAAGCAGCCACAGACATCACTACACCATGTCCGAGTTCTCCTGAGTCACCTAGCTCCTCTCGCAGCGTGGCGTGTTCACTTCCAAACGGGGCAGGTAACAACTCAGAGCCCCCGAGTCCAACAATGGTGCTATACCAAGGCTACCTGAACCTCCTCCTCTGGGATCCTGAAAACGAAGAATTCCCTGAGGTAGGGATGTGTGTTGGGGCATTGCCTTGTTCTATGCTATTCAGTGCCTCCATTCAAACCCTCCTCTTCTGATGGGCTGTCCTTCGCTCCCTCACCAGACTCTGCTGATGGACAGAACCCGGCTCCAGGAAATGGCGTTCCAGTTGCACCAGTTAACTGTCCTGGCCTCAGTCTTGCTAGTGGCCAGAAGCTTCTCTGGTGAAATTTTATTCAGCTCATCTGAATTTGTGGATAGACTGAAATGCATCACCAAGGCCCTAACTGAGGAATTTATCTCCAGGTAAGATTCGTAGATCTCTGTTAGAGGGAAAAATGTGTGGTATTTGGGACATAGGTAATATCAATACTATTATTGCTTATTCTTCATCACAAACCACACAAAGGCCCTTGGAAACGATCTGCAAAGATTTTGGTATCTTTGATAAGTTGTATTGAGGTTTGGGATACAGAAAATAAAACTTATTTTCCAAAGAGGAGAGTGTGGAAGCCAGTTTGCTGCAAATATTCCTTATGTGCTTGCTAAAAATGCATCATTATATACTTGATTGAATGACAGTGGATTTGTGCTATGTGTATCCAGAAGTTGATCAGTTGGTCAGTGATAGTGACCATTCACTGCATGTGGGGGCAGGGATATTATACCAAAGTAAAAGGAGGAGTTGGAAGTCCAGGCCTCTTAATTTATTTGCAATTTAATTGGTGGGGTAGGAGAAAAACCGTGAAAAATATCCAATAGAGTCTTAAAACAATATTTAAATACAGTTGATGGGACTGGAGAATGCTGAGTAGATCCAAGGATGGAACCGAGCCCTTGCCCAATTTACTTTGTTTTCATCGAAGTGGCGTATGGTGCTGTATGTTTGGATCAAGTGGTGCCTTGTGGGTAACAATGAGTGTATGTCATCTGCCCGGTGGCTAATGCTGTCTTCTGGTGGCAGAGAGCCGGAATTCTTCCTGGAATAGGCCTGGTTTGTGGTATGAGGCTCTCCGGACTTTGTCCCTCTGCCAGGCCCACTCTGCATTCTATCCCTCATTATCTAGGCCTGAAGAGACTATGCTGAGTGTGAGTGAACAGGTGTCTCAGGAAATCCATCAAGGCCTTAAGGACATGGGCCTCACTACTCTGAGCAGTGAAAACACAGCATCTCTCCTAGGCCAACTCCAGAACATCACCAAGAAAGAAAACTGCATTCGGAGCATTGTTGGTAAGAATCCCCATGGTCGTCGTGCAGAAAAGTGGCAAGAATGTGGGGGGTGCGGGGGTGGGTAGACCTTACCCTGAAAGTGAGTTACCTAACCATTTAAAAATGAAAAGGCATGATCATTTGGAAAGTTGTTCGCTTTAGTTTCCTCTTCTATAATGTGCATGGTTCAAATAGATCTTTTTCAATTTGGAGAATGCATGTATGGTTTGAAGGCAGCTCTGCACCCAAGATATGTCATTCACAGGTGTTGGATACTGTCACAGTAACCCTACGAATCATTCCTGGTATTTTCTTTTTTCTCTTCTCTTCTTTTCTTTTTCTTTTCTTTTTTTTTTTTTTTTTTTTTTT